>NW_027263075.1:133528-195849 GCF_902827115.2 Pseudochaenichthys georgianus | reverse complement strand
GGCAGACACCCTATCCGTTTTTAAGAGTGCGCTTAAGACCTTCCTTTTTGATAAAGCTTATAGTTAGGGCTGATTAGATTCAGCCCCTAGTTTTGCTGATATAGGCTTAGTTTGTCGGGGGACATCTTACTTCTTCCTTCTCTCTGTCTGTACCCGTGTACACTCATGTTCCGATTAACCCAGCTTCCCCAAATGTCTTTCTTTTGGTGTCTATATACGCCGGGATCCGGAGTCATGGATGATCCTGCGGTCCTGTGTCCTGGATCGCGAGCGCTGGATCTTGAGTCGTGGCTGTGGTCCTGGATCATCGGTCCTGGATGGATATCCTCGTGGATTCATCTTCCTATTATACACACATGCATTTCCAAACATTTGGACTACCTATGTTGCAAATGTATTATCTTTTCAATTTACACACGGCATCTATTGCACGTCTGTCCGTCCTGGGAGAGGGATCCCTCCTCTGTTGCTCTCCCTGAGGTTTCTCCCATGTTCCCCTTTAAACTGTGGGTTTTCTCCGGAAGTTTTTCCTTGTACGATGTGAGGGTCTTAGGACAGAGGGTCTAAGGACAGAGGGTCTAAGGACAGAGGGTGTCGTATTGTCATACTGATATTCTGTACAAACTGTGAAGTCCACTGAGACAAATGTAACATTTGTGATATTGGGCTATATAAATAAACATTGATTGATTGATTGATTGATTGATTGATTGATTGATTGATTGATTGATTGATTGATTGATTGATTGATGTATACACATCACAACAACTTACACTTCACTGATCTCATATTGTGCAAATACAAGTCATGTTATCCTCCAAAATATATATTAGCAATTATATATTCAAATTCAATGAATACAATCATATATGTGTTTGCAGTGTGAGTAATAATGATTACATAGGGCGACAAAGATGGAATCATTCACTGATATGGAAATAAAAGCAAAACTAAAGCAGCAGGATGACATAAGATATCTTTGTCACACTTTTAATTACTTTCAACATTTTCTTTCAACAATGTGAAATAACATACTATTATGACATTTCAGTAGAATGCTTTGTGATGAAATACTACTATATGACTCGTTTGACACCATGAGTATGACTTATCTGGTGGGTTTTTCATTACATTCCATTCGAATGTATTTAACACACCTTTTAATGAAAAAAGTATCTGACTTTCCTATAAGATACTATACTAGTACTTTAAGTATTTACAGTATCCTTTGGCTCTATGACTACTTTGGACTCTGGACATGACAAGGACTTTCATTTTAATACAGACAATACTCTTGACTTTTTTATAGCATATTTATTGTTACATTTGTATTCCATAATATTCTATGACTTCATGACATGCTGTACTATGACATTTTATACATTATAGTTATAGTAAATTATCATTATTCGTATGGCGTAATGTTATTTCAAGTTAGATTTTTTGTGATATTTTTACGTCATACATTTTTGTTGTAAACGATCGCATACCTTTTTTATGAGAAACTAAAACAGTGACTTAACATAATACTGTATTATGACTCATTTGGTATACATTACTGACGTTTACCCACATTGTTTACGAGTTACTAAATACTTTAATGAGAGTTTTTTTCACCAACAAAATATACTCTCAACATGCTATACTGAAACTCTTAGTTATACTAAACTAGGACATTTATGAAAATTAGTCACAGCATACTTTTTTTGTATATTTATAATATATAAAGCATTGTTGCTACAGCACAGAGCATCCGGTCTGCACCCCAACAGAATAGGAAAGCTGGCAGCTGTTAATGCAGCTGGAGTTTAGTGGAGACAGTGAATCTACAGCAGATGTTCATATTTACCTCGATATCACTTTCCATTTGACTGGAGCTTAGGCATTGAGTGAAGAATCTCAGAACCTCGAAGGGAGCAAGGCACTGGATCAGAGCCTCTGAACGAGCACGCAAAATACACACTACTTTCCCACTCCAACAGCCAGGATCCCTGTGGTCAAGGGAACCTTAAAGACTTCTATAACCCACCTGGAGCGAACATGAATCACGTTGCTTTGATCTGAATGTGGAGGGTGCTCATGTTTATTTTGATAGTCACATGAACAACCTGAAAGAGTGTATTCACAGTTCAGCCCTGGGTTGGAGGAGTTTCTTTGTAGTATTCTCCTTATTTGACGTGTTAAAGAATCACAGCCAGCTGTGGGAGACATGTGAAGAACATCTCATTGGTAATGATGACTCTTCAGCCTTTCCGTTGCCTAGTAACCAGGCACGAGGAGTCTGTGCTGAACAAACAATGGGATGTGAAAATATCCTTTTTCACAAAAAGGTGGATATCCAGTTATAAATGCTTTTGCAAACTAAAAACATTCATTACGAAAAATGATATTTGGAATGACAGTAAAAAAAAAAGATTGTTAGTTGACCTTGAGTTTGGGGTATGTTTTCAAACTACAGGAATGTTACAAAAACAGCAGCTGCACTCCACAGGAATTGTGGGTAATGCAGTCCCAACAGAAATAGAGAGATAATTAAGGCAATTAATTAAAGTAAAACTAAACACACGCAGCTGACAGTGATCTACAATATTACACAAGGTGTAAACATAAATCAACATACATGAAATAAGAATTAAAAAACAAATCCCCAATGTAAACTTCCACAAAGTGAGGCCTACAGCACTCTAACTCTCTGAGGGGCTCATACGGTTCTAAATATGCTAGGACCCTCACAACACTCCAGTTACACTGTTTGGTTCTAAGGCCAGAGAAAGCTTTTCCTACAGAAAACTCGAAGAGAGAACATAAACTCAACAACTCCATGACTTCATTATGTTAGATGCACCAGGCAGGGAAGGAAGAGGAAGAACTGTCACTAAAGCTCCTGTGGGGCTCCAATGTTCATCACACACACACACACACACACACACACACACACACACACACACACACACACACACACACACACACACACACACACACACACACACACACACACACACACACACACACACACACACACACACACACACACACACACACACACACACACACACACACACACACACACACACACACTCTCACACACAAAACAATTACACAATAGTCTGATGGATGAAAACGTTTATATTTTTAAATCCTTATTCCTGACGCGTTGTTATGCCCAGCTGTGCTTTGAGCTGAAGCCTAACGTTAGCATGCTAACTCCTGGAGTATAGCACGGTTTTTATGCAGTTTCAAATTAAATGTAAGACTTTGTAAATAACACAAAGAATTAAATCACATACACAAACATACCTTAATAAACATAGAGAGATTGAAAAACCATTAAACAATAAGGCCTATAATTATTAAGCATTTACATTAGTGTCACATTTCTATCAGCATGTCCCCATCTGTATATAATAAACAACAATTCATTAACAAAGGCATAATATGGATGGATTTAATGTTCAAAAATAGTGAGATTGAGTTTTTGCTAAACTCGGCACTTCCTGGATTTCCACCGGTCTCACTTGTAGTTTATAAATGTATACATTCTAATAACAGTTAGCTGATGTATTTCTGAGTCCTCACAGGTTCCAACATCCAGGCAGGAGACGTCAGAATGTTTTTTACGGAGTGTTCGGACAGTTTGGCCGTTCAGAGGTAGTCGTCCTCGCTGGACTCCTCTTCCTCGGGGGGTCTGTACAGGTGATAGTGGCTGGGGCCCTCCCCGGGGTCCTCGCTGCTGGAAGACAAACTGTCCTCTGTGAGCTTGGACTCTGCCGAGCTGACAGAAGGACTGCGGCTCATCCTCCACAGCTGGTGGGCAAAGGTCCGCCCCCAGCTGCAGTGCTGGCCAATAGGGCGCAGGAGCCGGACGAGCTTGGCGGCTTCCTGCCAGTAAGAAGTTCACTTGCTGTGGCCCCGCCCCGGGCGCTGCCGGTTCATGGTGGTCAGCATCTGACTGATGTAGGAGGTCAGCAGGTCGTCCATCTTGTAGCCCTGCAGGGAAGGGAAACACACACGTCACACACCTCTTGAAGGCGCACAGCGCGACGTTTCAGAACAGTTTAATTCAGTTTTGAAACTATGTCTGGGCAAGTTTACTCATTAATATCGCGTTAACGCCTTTAATAATAACGCGGACAATTATTTTTAATTAATATTATAATTTTGAAAGTCTGTACAGACAAATCATGCTCACAGGAGGGGGGGATGTTGATCAGTATTGGCTTAGTAGTGTAGTAAATGTAGTCCCCACATGCTTCAAGCACTCCACCATCGTTCCTGTCCCCAAAAAGTCTAAAACCAGCAGCCTCAACGACTACCGCCCAGTAGCACTCACCTCCATCATCATGAAGTGCTTTGAGCGGTTAGTCAAAACCTTCATCACCTCCTCCCTCCCTGACTCTCTGGACCCCCTGCAGTTTGCCTACAGAGCAAACAGGTCCACAGACGACGCCATAGCCCCCCCCCCCTCCACACTGCCCCCTCACACCTGGACCAGAGGAACACATGTGTGACAATGCTGTTCATTGATTACAGTTCAGCTTTCAATACTATTGTGCCCTCCAAGCTGGTCATCAAGCTCAGAGACCTCGGGCTCAACAGCGCCCTCTGTGACTGGATCCTGAACTTCCTGACGGGCAGACCCCAGGCAGTGCGGGCGGGTGGGAAACATCACATCCTCCACCCTGACCCTCAACACCGGAGCCCCTCAAGGCTGCGTGCTCAGCCCTCTCCTCTACTCCCTGTTCACTCACGACTGCGTGGCCACACACAGCTCCAACACCATCGTGAAGTTTTCTGACGACACGACCGTCATCGGCCTGATCACCGACGGCAAGAAGACTGATTGTAGATTACAGGAAGCAGCAAGGAGAGGGACACGCCCCCATCGCCATCAATGGGACTACGGTGAAGAGAGTCAGCAGCTTCAGGTTCCTCTGTAACTCACCAAAACAGCTCCACAGCGGCTCTTCTTCCTCCGCAGGCTGAGGAGGTTCAACATGGTTGGAGGAGCTCGGTCAAAATAATTTCATTGCCATTTCTACACTGTAGCTGCTGAGCATATGACAATAAAACCTTAGGATGGGCGTCATCATGCGTCTCAACCAATGAGAGCATAGGGGGCGGGCCTAAGACTGCTGCAGCGCTCACATGAACAGAAACAGAAAGATGTGGCGGGGACAGAAACATGGAGGAAGGTACAGAACTCCGACATGGTTATCCCACACTTTGAGGGGAACTTCTATAACAAACCAGATAACACGTTAAATCCCTGGCAGTGGCAAATAGCTTTGGTTTCACATTTGATTTGATTATATTAATTAAGGTTTAAGTTGAAATGTACAAGAAATATTTGAACTGCTACTGTGTAAAGGGAATACTGCTGTTAAAAAAGACCTTATTGTTTAAAGTGTTTGCAAACCAAATGGTATTGCCCTTTTTTTCATAAAGCAGTACTTTAAAATAAAAGTAGCAATACACTACTTTTGAATTCATTATTGAATTTTGTGATAACAATGCGAATAATCGTGATTAAAATGTTAATCGTTGCCCAGCACACATTGGAACACAAACAAGGAGGCAGCCCATCCAAAGACGGAAATAGGCTATCACATGAACAAGGGAAATGTAGTTCTTCATGATGGAGAACATCATGCTCCTCCTGCTGTCATTTCAGACTCTCGTGTGTGTGTGTGTGTGTGTGTGTGTGTGTGTGTGTGTGTGTGTGTGTGTGTGTGTGTGTGTGTGTGTGTGTGTGTGTGTGTGTGTGTGTGTGTGTGTGTGTGTGTGTGTGTGTGTGTGTGTGTGTGTGTGTGTTGCTGCCACCCACCAGCGAGGTCTCACACAGTAGTTTGCTTCCTCTGACCAGGTTGCCGATGGTGATGTGGAAGTAGGTGTTCCCACTGCTCCAGTTGGAGATCTTGGTGAAGGGATGAGTGGTGAGGATGTCCTACACACACACACACACACACACACACACACACACACACACACACACACACACACACACACACACACACACACACACACACACACACACACACACACACACACACACACACACACACACACACACACACACACACACACACACACACACACACACACACACACACACACACACACACACACACACACACACACACACACACACACACACACACACACACACACACACACACACACACACACACACACAGGTGAGCCTCTGACTTACTCTAAGGGACTAAAAGTCATTTATACAAATGGTTATAAATTATGAACTGTGAAACATGTGATAGATGACAGAGGGGGGGGGGTGAGTATATTACCTATTTAGCTAGGACATTCCACTGCTTGCTCTGAGCGTTATCTACAACATCTTATATAAAAAGAGTACAGACTGTCCTCAGGGCCATACTATACTTGATGACATCACATCGTTGTGTCTCTGATGCCCCTTTCACACCAGCGCCTTTTCAGCTCCGGCTCGGAGCTAGAGCCTGAAAAGCGCCGGGTTTTCCTGTTCACACCACAGCGGCGCCGGCTCTTAGCTCCGGAATCCGCTTCATTTCCAGCTCCAAAATTTGTCGGGCCAGAGGCAAGAGCTTTGGAGCTAAGAGGTGACGTCGCTTACGTCTCTCTTACGTCGAGGCGTGCAGGAAACTAAACCCACCTCCCCTGGGTCGACTGTTATGCCTGCCTACAAGCAGTAGTGCCTATAAACACACTTTATAAAGTCAGGCAGCACTAACCAGTGTGATTCTGTTTATTTGTACCTTACTTTGACCATCCGTTCGCTGTTATCGATCATTGTGGAGAGAGGCAGACGTGTTGTTTTGTATTATTGCAGCTATCGGATGCAAGTAGTCAGTTTAGCTTCGGTTGCTATGGTAACATCACCCGTTTTATACCAGAGGAACTTTCATAACAGCGTTGTGATATCAAACAGTGTCAATTCAGACTGACACACATTCACTTAGGCTAAGGGAACTGGGGATATGCATCAGCTGCTTGTGTGAGTCGGACAGTGAATACTTTAGAGCGGCCGCTGCAGTGCGAGCTAACCGGGAGCTAACGGGAGCTAACGGGAGCATACACTCCGTGGAAGAGCAGCCAGCACTGCAGCGGTCGGTAAATGCTGCAGAAACACATTAATAAACAATGAACCACGGCACTCTGGAGCAAAGTATATATTCAATTTATTCTGGCTTCGTGTGATTAAAAGCAACACGATCATCGACCCGACGCAGTTGTTGTTGTTGTTGTTGTTGTGAGCGCCGTAATGGCTGCCGTTGGGGAGCAAATCAGCGACGTAAACGGTGACGTCATGACGCAGCAGGGGCAGCTCTGCGGCGCCAGTGGGCGGTGTGCACAGAGCGGGAGCTGAAAAGGGAAACCGGAGCTGAACCAGAAAAGCTCCCGCTCGGAGCTAGAAACTGAAAAGCGCTGGTGTGAAAGCCGCATTAAAGAGAGTAGCTTATTTTCACAAATGTCCCCAACCATAACACTGTCATTCTAAATGTAAGTGGTTCGAACCTCCATCTCCTACAAGTGAATGCTGAATAACATACACACAGTGGCGACTTGTCATTAGGGGCAGGTGCACCTAGTGTCAGCAGAAAGTATTACAAATAATGATTACAAAAAAATGCAAAAAATAAATTAAAAAATATATAAAATATATTGTAAGATCATGTTTAATCATCTGATTCGTCTGTACATTGCTGTTTTAGTATGTGCTCTTCTAATTAGTGTCTACAGTGTGTGCCTATTGAGCTGTTTGGAGCCATGTGGGACAAAACCCGATCCTGCCCCTCCCTCTCACTGTCTAAGTGAACGATGACTGCAAAAACTACACTGTGCATGCTCAGAGTATTGTCCTATTTAATGTGTGTGGCAAAAAAATAATGACCATAGGGGCATAGAGCTGCCATCCCCACCATACGCCATCTCACATCATTCAGAGCTGATTGGCTGTAAGTACGTGTGCCGCAAAAAGTGTGGTGTGTGAAGAGGAGACGAGAGAGCTGCAGTGAGGCGTCCTAAAACCAGGAAGTAAGCTGCGCATGGCTTCCCTCAAGCCCCCAGGAAGTGCGCCGGACTCAGATGAAAATATTCGTGCTGGCCAAACGGCGATACTACACTTCCGTTTGGTTGCTGGGCCCGGAAACACTTTTTCCCATTGACTTACATGGGGAAAGAGTGGTCTGTAACTCGTTGGATACTTTTTTTTAAACTAAATAAACTACCCAGTATGAACACTTGTATAGCCCTTATTAAAAACATTCGTTCCTCAAGTTGTAATAATGTGCTAATAACGTTATTCTGAGAGTTATTTCCCTCTGCATTATGAACGTGCATCTAACCCACGGGACCGCGCCGCCCGGCACGTTCATGTTACGTGTCCCGACCAATCAGAGCACACTGTGCTCACAGGGAGGGTGAGGGCTGGAGCTACTGGAGCTACAACGAGCCGTTAAAGGCAGAGAGTGAGATTCAGTGAATACACGTAGTTTACAGAGATGCTGTTTGAGAAACCAATGTGAGTTGCGTTTATCTTTACCCATGGATGCACAATAAGAACGGACCCATATCGTCTCACTGCCAGCCCACGGAGCTGTAATACTGGATATATTGCACATGTTTGCTGTAATTCATTATCATACTACATGGGCCGTATGATTACATTTTGTACCGTAAATGTTGTATTAAATAAAGTTAATATTACTTATTATTATATATATATTATATATTATATATATATATAATATATAATATATATAATAATAAGTAATATTAACTTTATTATTGGTATTCTTATATATATATATATATATGTATATATATATATATATTATATATATATATATATAAGAATGATTGCACTGTATATATATATATATATATATATACAGTGCAATTGTTCTTTCATGCTAAAAGAAGCTCTGTTGCTTGGATATCACTAGATCCTGTTGCAGCGTAATATAAGTACATAACGATTGATGTGTACATTAGCATAATTACTAGCTAGCCGCTAGCTGCTAGCTGCCGCCTCGTTAATATCAAATCCATCATAATAACAAATCATTACCATGCTGTCATGAACGTGCGGTGCTGTTACGTGTACGCAAATTGACGTGCTTGATGTGAACGAGAATGTTGGTTAAAGTTGCGCATGTGCTATGAGCGCACATACGGGTACTTCTCAGGCATGCCGGGTAATCTGTGACGTTTCGCTCTCTCAAAAGTTGGGCCATTTTATCATCATGCGCCAATGAGCAACTCTCATAGGAATGAATGAGGCCCCGCCTCCCACACTGTATCCAGTTATTATTATACATCCATGGCTTCCCTCCACAAAAAAGCAATGAGATTTCTCCATAGGATTTTAGAAAATAGCTCCAAATAAGATCTGTGGGAAACGTGGCTGTTAGATAAATGCACGTTTTGTTCAGCCAGATAATATCCACATGTCTACCCTACTTTTATCATTTTCGAATCATAAATCTATTGATTAGATTAGATTTATGATAGACTTTTGAAACTACAAGAAGATAAGGAGGACTTTTACAAAAAAGTAATAGAGATGTTTGTCCAGAAGGATAGGCAAATGGACTTCATCTTCATGTCAAGGTAAGACTGCAATTGTATTGAAAATGGGATCTTACTAAGAGAGAACAATTCAATATTTAAATGATCAAATTAAATTTTTGGGGTATCCTTCTCTTGAACTGTCTGTTTAAAATTAATTGAAGCATCAGACAAAAAAAGCTTTTGTAAATAATATTATATTTTGATTTAGGTCAAAATATAATATTTGTAAACCTGAAGAGCCAGTGCCACTGCGTCACCAGCCATGAACCTCACTGCAGAAGCTTATATATAGACATCTGAGTTTTTTGTGCCCCACCACTTTTGTACATATAGAAACGCCACTGCATACACATGTGAAGACAAATCCAAACAGGGCATTACAATAAGTCCTATATCCTTCGCAGCAGCCTCCCCCTCACTCTGGAACCCCCTCCCCAGCCACGTCAGATCTGCCAACACTCTCACATCATTCTACAATCCCTCAAAACTCACCTTTTCACTCTTGCCTTCAACTCCTAATCCTCGCCTATCCCACCTTGCTTAGCACTTTTTTACTTTTGTTGTTATTTTTTTTTACTTGCTTGTAAAGCGCTTTGAGCACCAGGAAAAGCGCTTTATAAATGTAATGTATTATTATGATATGATCGCACTGGTTCCGACACAAACACTCACCTTGGTCTTGGGGTCGATGAGGCTGACTCCGTGCTTGTTGATGGCGATCAGCAGGATCTCTGGGAAGTTGGGCTCTGTGGTTTGCTGCAGACACATCAATGTTGTTGGAAATGTTAATATCTATTCTATCGAGCCGTTTGGTCTATCAAATAATCATGGTACATAAAAACCCTTCATATGATTTGTGTGCAAAATGTTTGTTTTGAAAGGTGAAAGGTGAAAGGTCAGACTAAAGGTCTTTTGAAATTGATATGTTTTATTAACATAAAGGCAAATGCTTGTTTGTGAAAAGCTGAGCAATAGACAGTTTTTTGATTCAGCTAGGTGTTAGGTGCTAGGCCAGGGGTCTGCAACCTTTTTGACCAAAAGAGCCATTTCGCTCCTTTTTCCCAAAATATGTTTTGTCTAGAGCCGCAAAACATATTTCATAGTTTTTTATTGTTATATCAGACAAAAACTACAGTTTTTTTGCATTTATTAGGCTATTTATTACATGATATAAAACTGTTAACCTCTAATAAGAAACAAAGAACTTTTATAAGGAGAATTAAAAATAATACACAGGCCTACTTTAAAATAAATTAAACACAGCACTTGGGGAGTCCTCTGCACATTTGAAGGGGAAACAAATATGATTAAATGGGCCCACTTTGAAATAAATAAAACATATATCTGCACCCTAAAAAGAGTTAAAGGTAAGAATGGAGAAACCAGCTCGAGTGCGCTAGAATTTGAAAGTACACAACCGGAAAAAATATGCCTCTTCCTTCAGACTTTCTTACAGAGTCCCTCCTCCAACACACACGAACGCACACATGACCAATGAGGGCACGAGATAAGTTTGTGCCCAGATGGAAGGCTGACAGGCAGGTAGGCCATCCAGTTACTTTAGCCGGGCCCGGCTCAGATGATTGGTCGTGCTTTTTACAGCGCTCCGGCTTCCAGAGATTAATTTTTGTATGTATTTATTGTCAAAGCATTTTATATATTCATTGCTATCGGGACGTTAAGAGCATTCCATGGAATATAACAAAAAGTGTTTTCTGAAATGAATTACATACCCCATTGAATAAAGAGGCGAAGTCCCTCCCTTTCCGGGAGCCTCCATGGGACCCCGGAAGCGTAAAATTATACATTGAAGTCAATGGAGAGAGAAAGGTTATCTTTTGATCCCGTTTGAATTGTGCCACGAATGACACATATGATGTTTGTCAATTTAAAAGAATATTTTGCAAGTCAACATTTTTTAAATGTGTCGTAAAACTGTGAAGTTACACATTTTTTTGTGTGAAACCGCTGAGTGAACTACAGGTCTCTTGGTCTCGCACAATACGCGTCACCATCACAAAGATGGCCGTCACGTTAGCAAATTTCACCTGTTTCTTTCAGAATGAGAATAAAAGTATAAAACGAGGTGACTACAAGTCTGGACACGTTGAGAGCTGTACATACACGAAAGGGGAGTTATTCGGTTCTGTAAGAGCAGCGGGACCGGCTTTACAAGATGTTGGTGAGTAATATGAGTGCAATGTGTAACGTTAATGTCAGCTAGCTAACATTAGCTAACAAGGTACACTAACGTGTTTTGTTTCAGTAACTAGTGTTCTCCTTTAGAACTTCGTGGTCTGTGTGTGCTGTGGATAACATTAGTGTTCACAAGAACAAGGTAAACTCCCGTGTTTTGTTTTAGTTGCTCTTCAGATTGAAGCGGCCAGTTTTATATCGACTATACTGCATGTGTGATCTCCTTTTACATCTCGTTGTGTCATTTGAGTTTATTTGCTGTGTGTAGATTCAAGGGTTTTGGTTATCTTGTCAATTTGTTTGGTTATCCAGGCACAGCTGTGTGTGACTCCCTCTGGTACACTGGTATGTGTTTTCCTAATGTAGAGAGCATTGATTAATTAATAAACTACACACTGAGTCTAGATCCTGACCAAATCCTTTTTTATTGTTGATCAAATGTTTTTCAAAAATGTATTCATACACATTTAGAAAAATACAATGTACAATCACAACCAGTACAACACACATTACAAAAAATACAGAAAAAACAAACAATAACAACAATCAGACAAAACTATGGAAAAATAACCCCTCCCACCCCCAGATCCGGACCATCCTTGTATTATTGCTCATTCAATCTATTATAGCATGCTAACAAACATGGTACTTACTTTATTTGTACAGATCTGCATGGGAGACGATGGCGCGATGCAGAGCGCTGTCTGTGATTGTGCACGGGGGATGTACAAATGCAGCCACGCTGCAGCATTGGCAATATGTGCCATGTGGCAGATCAGCTCCACAGATGTTGAGTGCCAGTGGAGGAAGCCTGGCACTTCCAAAGTAGTCCAGCCGGTGTCTCAACTTTACCAACAGTGAGAGGAGACATACAACCCACTGGCCAGAGACATCGCCACTCAGGATGTAGACTGGTTCAGGTCTGCACTGAGGGGCGCACAGTGTGGCATGGCATGGCTTTTGTCACCTGAGCCAGAGCCGCGGCCTCAACATCAGGCCATTGTCACCGTGCCGGAGCTGGTGAAGGGGCATGGGGGTCGGTGGCTTGAGGCAATGCTTGCCTCAATGCGACTGAGCAGAGACCAGCAAGCTGCCATCCAGACAGCCACCGGAGGACAGCGGACAAAGTGGCAGTTACACAGGCGGGGCAGGTTGACAGCCAGCAAGTTTGGTGCTGTGCTGCGGTCGGGACTTTCATCCACTCCATGCGCGTCCCTCATGAAGAGGGTGCTCGGGGGGTACAACTTGGACGGAGTCATGGCTGTCAACTGGGGGGTTGTAAACGAGGCCGAAGGGGTGAAGGCTTTTGTGCAGGCCTATCAGGTGACAGTGTTCGAGTCTGGTCTCTTTGTGAGTGAGTCGGTGTTTTGGGAGCATCCCCCGATGGACTTGTGCAGCCATCTGCCCTGTTGGAGGTGAAGTGTCCACCATCATTATATAGGATATATATATATATATATTTGTATACATATCTGTAAATTGTATAATTTTATTTGATTTAAAAGTATTTTTGATCTCTGTCTATAAACACAAACTGAGTAAGATTGACAATAAAGTTGACTTTGAAAAATATATATATTCTTTATGAAAATAGTTGACTGTTGGAGAAATGAATCCAAATGAAACGTTGGACTGAACTACAACTACGCCTTTAAATCTCTACGGACTGTTCTTCAGTGGGATGGCAAATTCCTATCTTTAAACATTTATTAGTTTTTTCTCAGAACAGATTTGATTTTCTGAAGTTAATTTAACTTAACCATGTAAGGTCATTATTAAAAAGGTACAATCAATTTGTTTAGGGTTGAATAAAATAATGATAAACATTTCATTTGGATACTTTACTGACAGAATAAGAAACTCAATGATGCTCTACTCACCTGTTCCTTTTTATAAAGTGAAACAGTTGAAACGATAGATTTTAGTAAACTTAAAAACAACCTTCTCCAAAAGCTATCAAGGAATATACCTAATACTTGTTTTAGAACTTTATTACATATTTTTATATAAATAGTTTGAGTGATCCATAATTGACAGAAGCTTGTGTTTACACTGACCTGTCACTCATATATTAATGTCTTTGTAACTTCAGTAAACCACGACCTCACTCATTTCTTTCATCACGGTTCAGTAAACTAAGTGACACATGAACCAGTTTAATCATTATAATAACGTAGGATTGCAACTCTTTGAAACTGTAGGTGGCTCTTAAAAGAGCCGTTGTGTTTGGGTGTGCTGGTCTCAGGCCAGTCTAAGCCCTCTCTCGCGGATGCAGCTGGATGTCCTTGGGCATGATGTTGACCCTCTTTGCTTGGTTCATCTTACTGGGGGGCAGCTACATGGATGTCGGTGCAGTCCTCATTGTGCAGTTGAAGGCAGAATGAATTTATTATTGACTCCGAATGAAGCACAACTTCATGTCATACAATACATTGACTTTGTTTGTAATTGTGTAAAAAAATAAAGCATTGATTAGCAAGCAGGACCTGCAGGAACAGAGCACGGTGATGGATGGAGCTGGGAAGAGAGAAGAATAAAGAAAACAGATCAACTTCATTATCGGATATTAAAAATTCAATTTCAAAACAAGTTGCCGCTCCTACAGTTTTCTAGTGTGTAAAGATGATTTCACTTGACCTATGCACAATATCACACTCAATACATGTGTGTCTCTGGGGGGTGCATTGTGCCTTTGATGTATATAAATAATATACCATAACCAAATACTATTACGTACAGTGGAAATCAGGTTGCCAGAGCAGGTCAGTGTGCATGTTCCTCAGGGTCTCAGCAGTTACAGGTGAGGGAAAGAAAATAAAAGAGAAAAAGGTCAGTAACAACACTTTAAAGTAACAACACTTTGAATAATTATCTCTTTTAATAATGTTCTATCAGTAATCACTCAACTACTGTCTTTCCAACAAACAGATTGACTCACTATCATCACAATGAAACACGTCCAGAAGAATGGACCACAGATGGAAATGAGCTATTAGCTATAATCTGGCATATTGCATCTCTTCTCTTTGCTGAGATTAATGTTTTTGTATGCATGGTCCTTCTATAAATAAATACATGGCATGCAAAGCTGCCTGCCTGCCTTCCTTCGACTCTCCCTGAACTGCCTGATCTTTTAATGTTCAATGTTAACCATTTGAGCAGATAGCATTAAGTAGAAAAGATCGCAGATGCTAATCTGCCGTTAGCCTACCTCCCGCCCCCTTAGCACCTGGTGGAGGGGGCGATAGGCTCCTCTTCAAATGTTTCACAAAATACTTAACATCATGACTACTCTTACTGTTTAACATTTGGGTTCACTTCATGTTAAGGCTAATACAAATGACAAGGCTAAGTAATGTGATGCTAACTAACGTGCTCGCTACTAGCTATGTAGCTAGCTTGACTGTGTTCCATGCACAACATGTATATTACCTGATATATTTGGTCCAACGACTCCTGGTCCTTTCATCAGACGGGAAGCGATAGAACGAGCTATGATCTATAAGTATGATCACTTATGTGATTACAACCTGGTACAAAGCACACAGGCATCTTGTAAAAGTGAATTTATTTTTAGCAATCTCTTATTTATTGGAGGGAATAAATCAGTTATGAGATCTTCTTCTTCTTCTTCTTCGCTTTAATTACGAGTCGCAACCACTTGGAGCATTATCGCCTGTGACATCACTTACGCGAGCCAGAATGGGATTTGGGATTTGGGATTTGTAGTCTTTGTAGTCGCGTATTTTTCATAGTCTTATATTTCAACAGTTTTACGACAAAATGTGACTTTTTTGACATGGAACTTATTGTTTAAGATTGACAAACATCATATGTGTAGTTCGTGGCACAATTCAAACGGGATCAAAAGATACGTTTTCTCTCTCCATTGAATTCAATGTTAATTTTTCGCTTCCGGGGTCCCATGGGCCGGAAGTAGATGGGCGTGACTTCGCCTCTCTATTATGACTGACGATCGTCAGCTGTCTTCCTCTCCCTCGTAAAGGCTGCACCACCGTTGACAACTTCTCTCTACATATCAAACATACCGGTAAACCAGCATCGTTTGCTGTGAAAGCAGATAACTCTGTCCACGCAGAATTAAATCCTGTGTTCCTCCGGTACTTTTCTTTGATGTATCCATAGTTCGCTCATCGAGCCGGGGGTCAGGTTATTCGCCTCCAAGAAAAGGCGCTCGCGCGGGACCGGAGCAGGATGTGACGCATATTTTAGTTGACCTAATTAAAACCGTTTTGTTTTTTATTTATGTGTCACAGTATCACCTCAAAATACAACATACGAAACATTTTCAACCATGCAACAACATATAAATAGTCCTACAAATACTTTTATTTTCTTCTTATTTTTGTCTAAGCTCAGGGGAGCCAGAGCAGAGGGCTTAAAGGGCTGCATGCGGCCCGTGGGCCGCGGGTTGCCGACCCATGTGCTAGGCAGAGGAAGGGGGGGATTGGTCTGGCCTACGAGACAGACAGGAATTGACATGCACAATTGTGTTTACCTTGACCTCAAAGAAGGCGGAGCCAAAGGTGGGCCACTTGAAGATAATTTTCAGGAACATCAGTTTGGCTTCTTCTCTGGATTTACCCGCCTGCTTGTTGAAGTACGCAACCACCGACTGTATAATACACACACCCACACCCACCCACACACACACACACACACACACACACACACACACACACACACACACACACACACACACACACACACACACACACACACACACACACACACACACACACACACACTGTATTAATTACAAAAAATAGTTTCATCTTTAATGACTTAATGCAAAACGTCCATTTCATTTATAGTTGACACAAATATAGCAAATGGCTTTATTCTGTTAAAAATAAACTATGTGTCACGTAATCATCTAGTTTGACAAAATATATTTGTATTGACATGTTCTTAACACATGTCACTCTACTTCCTACTAGTTGGGCATACTGCGTTACAGACACTTAGTTTAATTAAAGGTATTAAACTATATAGCTTTGTCATTAGAGCCTTTGCAAGTTTACCCTTTTCCAGTCATCAGGTGACATCTGACGAATGAGATCCTGGGGAACCAGCTCCCGAAGCATCTTGGGAATTGTAGGAAAGTGGGATTTGTCATCTTCAAACTTCACACGGTAGATGAGCGCTGCGAGTTGGAACACCTCTTCTCGTGAACACTTATGGTAACCACGCAGGTACTTAGGCAGCTCCTAGATACAGCAAGAGAATCATTAATATTATTTACAACACAAATGTAGTTCTTGTCTATAAATCAAATTTTTGGGCAAATTGTCAAAAGATTATAAGTAGCGGTATAAATCAAAATAAATGTGTGTGATGTAAAAACTAAAGATGAGTGAATAAGAGTGTTGCTGGGGGAAAGCAGCAACGTGTTTCCTCTTGCTCAGAGTCAGACCTGGTAGTAGTGAAAGATGGAGTCTGCGAAGGAATCCTTCCCTGGAACTGTGATGGTCCACAACTTCTTCATGAAGAACACCTGGTAGGTGAGGGAGGGGACGATCCCTGCACCGTGCGAGGGGAGAGGGAGACATATTAGTTTATATAGAAATATATGTTTTTTAATAAAGGTTTTTTCAGCCTCTGTCATTAAGGTAACACTTTTCAAAAGCCCTGCAGTGTGTGCATTTTAAGCACACCTGACAATAAACAACAACAACAACAACTTCTCACTCCAACAAACAGTGAAGACTTCCTCTGTCCACTCTTTAAGACTGACTGGGCTACAGCGCTAACACCTGTGCTGTGGGGCATGATCATTATGACACTGACCTGTCCAATATGCAGTATTAGTGACAAGGGCCTTGTCACTAAGGTGACTTCGTCACTGTGGACTGACGGCTTCAGAGGCCTGTGCTACGAAGCAGGATTTTCGCTTAGCGGCTAACTTCAGGGAAAACTCTGGGTTTCCGGTCCTACGACGCTGGTTCTCTTTTTAGCAAGCTAGATCTCCATGGTAACTGATGCTGAGCGGCTAACCTGCCCCGGAGCAGGTTAGGTTGCAGGCTTAGCCCCCTGATAGAATGACTAATAAAGAACTGCTAACAGAGCACTTAGATACTAATAAAGGACTGGCTTATCTAAAGCCAGTTGAGTGGCACTTGAAATGTTTGGCTCTATGAAACCAGATGTTCTTATATGATTCTGTTTTCTTCAAGGTTGTGTCTTCCTGGGCGAATGTACTTATTGTAAGTCGCTTTGGATAAAAGCGTCAGCTAAATTCAATGTAATGTAATCCCACCGGAAGCGTCTGCGCTGCGCTGCGCTGCAGCTCCTCCTGCGTCATAACCCACCAGGCGCGTTTCAAAACGTTGCGGAAGCGGAGCGTCGTGTGTGCAGCCTCGCAGTTGTTGTTGATTTAAACACGAGTTTATTTGGGGGATGGGCCTGGGCCGGATGAACGTTCCACTTCCTGCCTGCGCTGCGTCAAAAATAGGATTCATCCTATATTTTAGAGATTCCTTGCGGCGAGGAGCTTCTGGGACGCTTCGAGCCGCGGCGCAGCGGGTCTGGTGGAATAGCACCCATTGATTAGAGTGGCCGCGATCGCTAAAAACGCTGCAGCCGCAGCGCAGACGCTCCTGGTGGGATTAGGGGGTAAGAGCTCAACTCAGTGAAAGCACTGCCTGCTGACCAATCAGAGCTCAGTGTTGTGGCTTTTATCCTGGATCAAGAGTTTAAGTCATGAATGTTTAAAGTTTAACTTTTTCATATGTCTAATATTATAGTTGACTTTTCATTCAGGAAGTGTGACGCTGCACTGTCAGTACGCTTGTCCATGTTTGTGATTGGTCGAATGCTCCAGATGCCACCCCTTTCATGTGAACACGCACATAGCTAGATAAGACACGGCTGGCTGGAGCGATCCACTTGATAACCAGCGAGAGCACGTGTTTTAGATTAGGCCAACCGGCTAACTCAAACATATCCAGGTTATGTTGAACCAGCTTCGTAGTACAGGCCTCTGGCCTTGTATATTGCACGTGTTTTATTTTGAAAAGTGTTCCCCCTCCCGTTCTTTCTGTTGCTCCTGATTATGTTCACCTGGTGCCCTGTGTTGTCTCCTCCCCACTCACCTGTGTCTTGTTGGGTTCCTTAGTGTGGGTATTTAGGCTCTGTGTTTTGTGGGGTGTGTGAGATCTTGTGGCTGGTGACTGTGCTCACAGGAACAGCAGGATTGAGGCTGTGTCCTGTGCTCGAATTTAATAAATGCCCACAGCGGGTTATATTTTTGGACGTTCTTCCTCTGCCTCCTTGCTTGGTCGGGCCACTCAACGGGCAGTCTCACAGGCCTACTTATTTGTGGCACTTTTAGTACCTTCCACCAAGGGCCGTTACCACAACAACAGGAGGTTTCTGAACAAACTGGGACTCTCAAGAATGATGGATGGATCAGAGACCAACCTTCTTTAGCTGGTCGAGATTTCTTGATCCAGTCCGTCAAATGTCTGACAAAGTCAAAGAAGAAATCTCCCTCTGGCACACTGATCACCTACACACACACACACACACACACACACACACACACACACACACACACACACACACACACACACACACACACACACACACACACACTATTTTTAAATACTATTGAAATTGCAGTAAATCCTTAATTTTAACTTTCAAATGATTTGGTAAAGATCAATACATAAGTAATATTTAAAAAAACATGTGAATACTTGAAATATGAATTATATTGAAAAAACGTTTTAAGTGCTGGATCAGATATATGTTATATAAATAAAGGTCAAAGAACATTAGTGACAACACGTAAATACCAGAACATAGTTAAGGGTATCGGAGACCCTTTACATGGGACATTAAGTCTGAACGTGTTCTTCTGAACGTCTGAGACCTCTCCCTGACCTCTGACCTTGTCTGAGATCTTGACGAAGAGGCTGAAGCCTTCTGGAGATTTGAGCAGCAGTCTGGTGGAAATGTTCAGGCAGAAATCCTTGGCTTTGGTGCTGGACTCCACCTCAAACGCCTGCAGGCAGAGCCAAATAATCTCAATTTTCAGAAGACACTTTCTTACTCCAAATGTGTATTCCTGTTTGTGTGTCCTACCTCGTCTGTGTCGTCAGGGAAGTACACTTTGTGGAAGATCTGTGTGGTCTTATGCTGGATGGCCTCCACCTCCACCAGATGAGGGGGGTATTTCCTGGATCCATTACTGTGATCATGATAATGCATGGTGGTAAAAAGGCAGCAGTAGGAAAAACTACAGTCAAGTACAATATTGTCTTCTAAAATGTAGTAGAAGAACATTACATAGAAATAGTTAAGTGTACTTAAGTATGATGATTGAATAAATGTAATTAGTTCCACCACTGGCTGTAAAGTATGTAGTTATAGCTTTGTGGTTGATAAACAGGTGCGGCACATGTGAACTCTCAGTATAACACTCATCAATAATCAATAGAAACAAAGTCACCGTAGAGCTTTGTGAAGCCTCTGCATGCAGTCTCCAGACAGAGGGTGGTGCTTCTTGGACTGGAGGAAGCGCTGGATGTGAGGCAGCAGCATGTTACTGGGAGGAAACAGACCGGTACACAGCCACAGCAGCTCCCAGCCCTTCTCCTCACTGTACCTGCAGCAAGACACACTCACACTCAGCTTCTGCACAACACCGAGGACCATGGGCACTGAATGCAGCACACACACTCATCTTTCTGAGTAATACCAAACATCCACTTGTAATTGGTATACTGTTGGAGTAGAACTTTCCTTAACGAGATGCTCTGTATTAGAAAATAGTGTATTACAGTGAATAATACACTATTATTATATAGTAAAATAAGTGTAATGTTGAGGTGTGGACATTGTCAGCCCAATGACTGAGTGTAACTCTGTAACACTGTAAGAAAGTTGAGGGTCCAGCTGCCAGGCCCGTATGTGCGTGTGTGTGTGTGTGTGTGTGTGTGTGTGTGTGTGTGTGTGTGTGTGTGTGTGTGTGTGTGTGTGTGTGTGTGTGTGTGTGTGTCAAGACGGCAGGCGAAAAACCTTTTAAAATGTGTGTTTTCTGAATGGAGATTGGCTAAGCTAACGCAGTATGCTCCGACCGTCCACACTCACAACAACGGTCTACAGACATAAATAAACCAGCGACTGTATTCTCCATGACACAGGCAGTCTGTGGTTTGTACTTGTTTAACTTTTGTCTGGTTTCTGAACAGATATGAGGAGCTGTGAGCTCTGAGGGCTAACAGCTAACGGCTGATGTTTTGGTTTTGTGGTTCGCATTGAAGATGACGTCATGGCCCCACCTACATTACTATAGTTACTGCCCCAGTTCCAGAACTGTAATGGAAACGCAGCATAAAGTGAGCCTGGCCTACCAAGGCCTAACTATACCGTACTAAGCCGTGTGAGGCCCTGCAGTGGAAATGCGCCATTAGATCTTGCCGGGTTGCCGAGTGGGGCCAGACTCCAGCAAAGGTCAATTGTGTCGAGAGTGCGCCATCTAGTGGGATCAACTGAAATGCCGGGTATTGCAGGAAAAAGGCAAAATTAATGCGGTCTTTACTATAATTTGGACAATTTTGTACCAATATTCGGCGGGCCGGATTAAAAAGCCCAACGGGCCGTATATGGCCCGCGGGCCTTAGTTTGCCCATGCCTGGGTTAGACTATACAAAAAGGAAAGCACGTTCACATCTTTGTTCCGGTCGTCCGGAGACTGGCCTGGGTTTTCATTATTTTCAGAATAAAACTCTATGCATCAGACTCTGATCTTCTGCAGTGCATTTTGTGAACCTGATGAGACTCCAAGTGCTACCGAACAGCTGAAGATTAAAAATGTTGTTGAAGAGGTCCGTGGTCAGATACTAGCACAACCAAGGATCTTTGTTTTTATAAACAACAATATATTAGTGACATTTTGTGGATTAAATAATATCAGTGTTTTTAGTTAAAATAGTTGTTAAAAAACGTAATAGTATTTTAGTGTGAACTAGACTATCTCTCAGCAGAGGGAGGACTCCACAGAGGGGGGGCTGATGGAGGCGGGGCCCACTCACTTGACGTGGTTGTCGGTGAGCTGTTTGATGATCTGACAGTAGATCTCGTCCTTCAGAGGCTCCGCCTTCAGCGCCCCCTCAAAGATCTGGTCCGTCAGCTCGTTGACGGAGCGCGAGCGTTTGGATGGGTAGTCGCCCATGTACTTCATCATAGGTGGGACAAAGGTCAAGGGCAATGCAACCTGAGGGACTGGAACTCATGTGGACATGTGGACACGGCAGAGGTGGGGACTCGAGTCACATGACTTGACTCGAGTCGCATATTTTTGGACTTGATAAAACATTGATAAAAGACTTGACTTGATTAAAAAGAAACAAAGAAACAAAACAAAACAGAAAAGCAGTCAGGAGGAAGTTGGTTGGGGGGGGGGGGCTTATGGATACAGAGTTGAAGAGGTGGGTTTTGAGGCGGGACTGGAACAGGGTGAGGGACTCAGACTCACGGAGGTCTTGGGGGAGGGAATTCCAGAGCTTCGGGGCTGCCACAGGGAAGGCTCTATCCCCGAAGCTCCGGAGTTTGGCCTTGGGGATGGAAAGCAAACCGGCTGAGGTGGGTCTGAGGGACCGGGGTGGTTGGTAGAGGATGAGGAGGTGAGTGAGGTAGGGGGGGGAGGGCAGATGGTGGAGGGCTTTGTAAGTGAGGACCAGAAGTTTGTAATGGGTGCGGTGTGAAACGGGGAGCCAGTGGAGTTCTTTGAGGACCGGGGGGGGTTGTGATGCCATGATTTGGTGTGGGTGAGGAGTCTGGTGGCTGCATTCTGGACACACTGGAGTCTATTGAGGGATGTAGTGCTGATGCCGTAGAGGAGGGAGTTGCAATAGTCAAGGCGGGAGGAGGTGAAGGCGTGAATGAGTCGCTCAGCTGCAGGGCGGGTGAGAGAGGGACGGAGTTTGGCAATATTGCGGAGGTGGAAAAATGAGGTTTTTACAACTTGACGGATGTCAAGTCGGAGGGAGAGGGTGGGGTCAAATATAACGACAAGGTTGCGTGCCTGGGTGGAGGGGGAAACAGGGGTGCCATCAATGATGACTGTCAGGTTGGGGGTTTTGCTGAGGGTGGATTTGGAGCCGATGAGGAGGTGTTATTGCTGTTGAGTTTGAGGAAGTTGTGTTGTATCCAGGATTTTATTGCAGTCAGACAGGATTCGATGTGGGTGAGGGGGGGGGGGGATTTGGTGCTGAGGTAAATCTGTGTCGTCAGCGTAACAGTGAAAGTCCAGGTTGTATTGGCGGAGAATCTGACCAAGGGGGAGGATGTAGATGATGAAGAGGAGGGGGCCGAGTACTGAACCTTGGGGAACACCTTGGGTGACTGAAGCTGTGGCAGAGGAGTGGTTGTTGAGGGAGATGAAGTGGGATCTGTCGGAGAGGTAGGACTGGAGCCACCTGAGTGCAGTACCTTCGATACCGATATCCTGGAGTCGGGTAAGCAGGATGAAGTGGCTCACGGTATCGAAGGCTGCACTCAGGTCGAGGAGGATGAGGATGTTGAGGGAACCGGTGTCAGCAGAGGTGAGGAGGTCATTGAGGACTTTGATGAGTGCCGTTTCTGTGCTGTGGTGGGGACGAAAACCAGACTGAAGGGGTTCAAAAAGCTGGTTGGTTTGAAGATGGCGGAGTTGTTTGGAGATGATGCGTTCTATTGTTTTTGAGAGAAAGGCGAGATTGGAGATGGGGCGGTAATTACTGAGGGAGGAGGGATCCAGACCGGGTTTCTTGAGGATGGGAGTGACAGCAGCAGTTTTGAAGGCAGAGGGAACGGTTCCTTGGGACAGGGAGGAGTTGAAAAGGTTGACCAGGTAGGGGCAGAAGACGGGGAGGCAGGACTTCAGTAGAGGGGTGGGTAGAGGGTCAAGCGAGCAGGTTGTGGGTTTGGAGGAGCTGATCAGTTTGAGTATATCAGGGGGGGTAACCAGAGTGAACTGGGAGAGGCGGCCGTGGGGAGGAGGGCTCGGGAGATTAATGGCAGTGATTTTGTCAGAGATAAACTGGAGGAATGAACTGCATAAAGTGGAAGTGGAGGAAGGGAGGGTGTCAGCACGGGGTTTGAGGAGATTGTTATGATGATAAACCGAAGCAATTTCAAAATTAACCCAATTAAGTGAGTTTTAAATCGTCCTACTTAGTTTTTAAGGAAATGATGAAGAGGAACAAATGAAATTATTTGAAAATGATATCTATGTAGGTGCTGACGCTGTTGGCGGTTCTAGTGTTAACAGAAAATTAAATTAAATAAACTGGGCTTATTCATCAGAATTTCGTATGACTTGACTTGACTTGCTTGACCTGAGCAATGACTTGACTCTCACCACAGTGACTTGGGACTAGGTCAAGACTTGAGACTTGCTCATGACTTGCACATGTAGGACTTACTCCCACCTCTGGGACATGATAACATATGAGACCAAGAGCGTGTCTTTACATTCATTGTTCATTAACCTTCAATGTCCAGAATAGAAAAAACTCTGACTATATATGTTCGGTTTGATTAGGTAAAGAAAATAACGAGGATAATCTCGTGGTCAAGCTTTGATGCTGATGGGATTTCAGAGTAGCTAACAAGCGCTGGACTACGAGTTCTTGAATTGATGTGCTCATGAAAAAAAGTGAGTCACGTGCTGTGACCAACACTGTGAGCCTCACCTGTAAGCAGCAGGCTTTGTTCAAGATTTTTAAAAAGGAAGTTCAATAAAGTACCTAAAGGACCTATCATGCAAAATGCACTTTTGTACATCTTTCATACATGAATATGTGTCCCCGGTGTGTCAGGGAACTCACCAAGTGTCAGAAAACACAACCCTCTCTCTTTTCCTCCATACCCAAATCTCTAAAAACGGGGCTGCACCGGATCTGATACAGACTGATACCGATTTGAAAATTATCTGACGTCAGGAACGAGGAGCTCCGCCTATATATAGTAGTAGCTGTAGTACATATGCCAGGCCTGTAGGTGGCGCTGTAGTCTGCCACAAAAGCAGCGAAAAAGACTTCTCACAGAATCAGCGCTTGCAAAAACAGGGCTAAAAAAGAGCAAATAGAGCGAAATGAAGCATGGCTAAAATGCATGATCTGTTTGGTAAGTTTTATATTGGTATGGCCCTACAATATATTATTCAAATATAGCATGATACGGTGGTGGCGAAGTCGATAGGGACTTGGCTTGGGAACTGGAAGGTCACCAGTTCAAGTCCCCGAAAGACCAAGTGCTACCGAGGTGTCCCTGAGCTAGGCACCGTTCCCCACATTGCTCCCCGGGCGCTGTTCAAAATGGCAGCACACTGCTCCTAACACTAGGATGGGTCAAATGCAGAGAAATAATTTCCCCATGAGGGATTAATAAAAGTTCATCTTAATCTTAATGATAGGTCCACTTTAAACCTTCTATATTTGATTTCTGTAATATGTTCTTAGGTTGCTGCTTTTTATTAAATTAGTTTTACAGTTAAAGCCTAAATATATGCAAATGTAGACATACAGTACGTTACTTAGCAATATCAAGTGATGCATAAAGATTATGGTCTCCTTAAAGTTGAAAATACTGTTTGTTAAAAACCTGCCTCTTGACCTGTAAAAGCTGAATTGATAAACACAGGGTTAATAATGTACACTTGGTTTAGAGCTATCCAGGGTTCTCATATTTAGAACAAGATGCCTGACAGAAGCCTGAGTAAGTTGACCTGGCTTCAGGAGACAGCTGCATGTTGAAACGATGGGGACAGTAACCATCTGAAGGATATCTATGAAGGCCATGCAGGCGTCCTGGGCCAGCTCCTCGTGGTTCACCACCTTCTTCAGCAGCGGCAGCTTCAGAGGCTCTCTGGTGCAGCTCCACATCTTGTCCTTCCCACGATTCTTGGTGACCATCACCCTGCTCAGGGTGTGTTTGGGAGGGGGCCTGGTAGAGCAAGTGACGTTTGGGACATGTAAACATAAATGCTTGTAAATTAAAAAAACATTTCTTTTTGACATGGCTAACAATTTCAAACGTACAAATAGGAAGAAAGACATTTTTTGTCGTGGTTGTCAGTTAGCAGCTGGCCTACCAGCCTTTACCAGGCAGACTGAAAGCAGAGTGGATGTATGGATGTATTTCCTGCCTACCTTAGCGAGTGAGGGGAATATCTGACGACTAGAGACACACTGGAGCCTTGATCCGGCAAACACATACACTGGTATATTTGTGTTCAAGTGGCTTGTTACGTTTAATCAATTGACAGGGATTAATGAGACTAGCGAGTGGCAGGTGTCAGAACACTTTCTGTGTGATGGTCTGGAGCAGTGATTACTTCTGAATTATGTGAATTTACCAACAGGAAGTTTCCAGATACACAATCTCTCTTGTGTGCTATTATTCAAATATATAATTGTGCATGTCAATGAAAATGATGCCTGTGAATGATTTGACTAAAAGGTAGATGACAAAAAATAAATACAAGGCTGAGCACTGATCCCTGAGGTGCTCCATAACCGAAAATAATTCAAGATAATGGTGTCCACACTAAAAGTTGTTTCAGAGAGGTCAGAACAATCCCTGAATATAAAAGACATAAGTATATATATAGTATATACTTTTAATCCCTGTGTGTGTGTGTGTGTGTGTGTGTGTGTGTGTGTGTGTGTGTGTGTGTGTGTGTGTGTGTGTGTGTGTGTGTGTGTGTGTGTGGTGTGTGTGTGTGTGTGTGTGTGTGTGTGTGTGTGTGTGTGTGTGTGTGTGTGTGTGTGTGTGCGCGCGCGTGCGTGCCTGAAGTTGTCGTAGGAGAACTCCTCCAGTGTGTAGGGTTTCATTCTGTCGTCGCTCTCCGGCATGAGGTTCTGTGAGACCCGAACTGACTCCTGTCGCTGGTCCGGTGTCATGGTTACCAGCGCCTGATGGGTGGTGTGATATTATAATATAAGATTACTTTCATTTGACAGAACATTTCATTTAGGGTGACTTTGGGTGTCTTTAAACAAAAAGGAAGAGTCAGATGTCATCACAGGAAATCACTCACAATGCTTGAAATCTCAGATTAAAAATAAACACAAATACTGTGTCTCACTTTGTTCATCACGCAGGACAGAGAAACATTTCATATCTCAGCTTAGAGGGAAAATTCCCTTCTGTTAATATAAAAAAGCAACAACTTACTGTAATGTGAAGTATACTGTTTTGTATTTTTGTAATAATCAAACCGTTTTTAGTAGCACACAAATGAGGTTTACACATTATATAAATATGCAGTGGATTGGAATTTTGCTTTGTTTTAGATCACTGAGATTTAAATATCAGACTAATGTTTTTATTCCAGCGTTTGCCACGTACTTAACGTTGGACATACCAAAGATTTGGATCATGTAGCAGATCACGTTTCAGCATCCTGCACACAGAGCTGTGTCAACAAAATGAAAGAATGTAAAGCTGAGAGGAGGAAGTCAGAGCAATAAGATGAGTTTCCTTCTGACACCAGAAGCTTGTTGGTGTTTTTTCTCACCACTATTTCCTGCTGCGGTCGGGTCATACATGGCAGGACATAGACACAGTCAGCTGGGAAATCTCCTTTCTGATTGGTCCGTCCGTTGACACCGTGTGCCCAACCAGAGTTGAGGACCTGCTCTCCGCTGTCCTGGTCCAACAAGATCAGGTCTCCTTTCAGGAAGCTCAGGAAGGTGGACTCCTCCCCAGCTTGTGGAAAAAAGAATATTACTGATTACTACTGTACTCTACCTAGGGGTGGGCGATATTTTCAGGCAGTATCACGATAGACGATATATATCACGATATTTTTTCATGTCGGTTATTATGGTTATTTTTCAAGTTACTTAACAGAACAAGCACCTACAAGGTAACAGAAACTAAAACAAAAAGGAGTAACAGACCAACATAGCATTTCAAGCTGGTTTTATTTCAGAAATGAATCCCTGAATGAACAAGTGAGCAGTGAACATCAATAAACATGAAAAGGAGGGTAAAACCTAACTAAGTAAAACATAAAACATCAATGAGGAAAAGTCAGTGCCAAATAATTAAAATGTAAACTTTAGAGTAGACTTGAAGTGTAATAAAAGACTTTAGCATAACTGAAGGGAAAAACATAAAACGCCACCGCGTCAGTTATGTCTTTCCACCGTTTGCTAGTCTTTTCATAAGGAGCCCCTTTATGAAATGCCTGCCCTATGGTTGCTCGCTGCAAAGAAAGGGGGCGGGGACTTTGGGAGCTTGTCAAACAACTCGGACTGAACGCAAGCAGAGGTGCGCTAACATTGTGAAATCGATCGGGCTTGATATATGCTGAAATCAAAATCAGTAGGTGAGGCTGGGGGAGCGGGAGGGGAAGAGGCTCTCCGTCCGCTGTCATAGCCCCCTGCGCCGCGCACGGAGAGCCTCTTCCCCTCCCGCTATTTTTTTTTTTTCAAATTTTTTTTTTTTTTATCACGATAGGACGATATCTCTGAAAAAGCATATCGTGGAGACCTAATATCGTCACGACGATATATATCGTCATATTGCCCACCCCTAACTCTACCTACTGTATGTATACTCAGGGGAGAAGTATGAGTGTGTGTGTGTGTGTGTGTGTGTGTGTGTGTGTGTGTGTGTGTGTGTGTGTGTGTGTGTGTGTGTGTGTGTGTGTGTGTGTGTGTGTGTGTGTGTGTGTGTGTGTGTGTGTGTGTGTGCGTGCGTACGTGCGTGTGTGTGTGTGCAGCGAGTGCTATGCTTTCAATGTGTTTCAATGTTTGAATTGACTCTTTATAATAATAATCTATAGGAATCTGAAACAGACTTAAAAGGATGTTTTGAATTTTCTGTAGATTACATGAACTTTGACTCTTCCTATTCAGTTCTTGGATTTTAAGGAAACACAAAATGATAAAACGTTCAGGACTTACGGGGGTTGGGGTTGTCTTGCAGCGCAACCACAAACTTGGACCTCTTCCTGAGACCTTCCAGGAAGGTCACCACAAGGTCACGGATGTCCTCTGCGTTGTTGGAGGTGAAGGTGTACTCGTCTGCTTTTATTGTTGCTAGAGTGAAACTCTGACTCTGTAGCTTCCCTCCCCTGAAAGAAGGACGAGATCATATTTTGATTATCATCACCTGTGTGACTAATATCAGCATGTTCTGAACAGCAGGTCAGCATCATTCCAAAACTGTTCAATTCAAATATAAAAGCTTCCCTGATCTGACCAGCTGCAATGAAGGACTGATTAGGTTTAGGCACACACTTGGTTAAGGTTTGGGAAAAGTCAGTAGTTATTGTAACACGGTTTGTTATAAAGAAATATATATATTGGGAGGGATGAACCCCTCTTTGATGGCCACACACAGTGGAATGTGTGCTCTGCTCTAACCCATCGAGTACCAGGAGTGTAGCACTCGGAGCAGAGAACTACCTTGTTCGGTTAAAGCGCCATGATGTCAGTGAATAGCTTTCTGTAGGAAACTGACTGCCAGTCTTTTACAACAAAGCTCACATTTTATGATTTTAATCTCTTTATTTTGCATTTGCTAAAAAACGTATTTGAACAAAAACACATTTTTGTTAAAAGAAGAAAGAAATAGCGGAGGAATTTCTAGGGGGAGATAATTTGTAAAGGAAATAAAGTAAAATAATTCCAACATGAAGAATTGGAAACAAGCAAGTGACAGAGAGAGGGAAACTTAGAAAGAGACGGCAGGAAGGAAAGGAAGGAAAGAGTTTCCAAAGGAGCACGTGAACTGTGTATTGACTACATCTCCCAGCATGCCTCACCTGCTGCTAGAAACTGCAGTGATTTCTGGGAAGGACAGCTCCAGGAGGACCTGCTCCTGCTCGTCCACAAAGTAGACCCCGGTCCAGTTGACGGCCACGATCAGGTCGTTTTTAGGCAGAGCGGGACCTGAGACGGAGGAGTCATATTTAAATGTCTTTATTATTTTAATCTATATCTCATTGATGTTATTGATGTCTTTTTATAAATATGAAATGAGTGCTGGAAGATAGAGACTGATATGTAAGAATGTGCCTGCCGACAGCTCCTCTCGAACGAGATGAGCTGTTCTCTCGTGTTGTTGCTGGATCTGCGGCCAGGCGTGAACGAGGTGAGCTGTTCTCTCGTGTTGTTGCTGGATCTGCGGCCAGGCGTGAACGAGGTGAGCTGTTCTCTCGTGTTGTTGCTGGATCTGTGGCCAGGCGTGAACGAGGTGAGCTGTTCTCTCGTGTTGTTGCTGGATCTGCGGCCAGGCGTGAACGAGGTGAGCTGTTCTCTCGTGTTGTTGCTGGATCTGCGGCCAGGCGTGAACGAGGTGAGCTGTTCTCTCGTGTTGTTGCTGGATCTGTGGCCAGGCGTGAACGAGATGAGCTGTTCTCTCGTGTTGTTGCTGGATCTGCGGCCAGGCGTGAACGAGGTGAGCTGTTCTCTCGTGTTGTTGCTGGATCTGCGGCCAGGCGTGAACGAGGTGAGCTGTTCTCTCGTGTTGTTGCTGGATCTGCGGCCAGGCGTGAACGAGGTGAGCTGTTCTCTCGTGTTGTTGCTGGATCTGCGGCCAGGCGTGAACGAGATGAGCTGTTCTCTCGTGTTGTTGCTGGATCTGCGGCCAGGCGTGAACGAGGTGAGCTGTTCTCTCGTGTTGTTGCTGAATCTGCGGCCAGGCGTGAACGAGGTGAGCTGTTCTCTCGTGTTGTTGCTGGATCTGTGGCCAGGCGTGAACGAGGTGAGCTGTTCTCTCGTGTTGTTGCTGGATCTGTGGCCAGGCGTGAACGAGGTGAGCTGTTCTCTCGTGTTGTTGCTGGATCTGCGGCCAGGCGTGAACGAGGTGAGCTGTTCTCTCGTGTTGTTGCTGGATCTGTGGCCAGGCGTGAACGAGGAGGCTGCAGATTCTCACCTGAGAACATGAAGGCTTCGTAGAAGCGAGAGAACAGCAGAGGCCACTTGTGGCGAGCGAAGTCCACCACCTCCTCCTTCACCTTCTGAGGGTCGAACCTCTTCTGGGTGTAGATGCCCTGAGAAACATGGAGACAAGTTTCCTCTTTGAATATGTTCAAAGAAGGAGAGATAAGACGTTTCATTTGCCGATGGACATACCTCCAGTATGTACAGTGTGGATATGAAGAAACCGTCATGTTGGATTTAAATGAGACACTTTTATTTGCAGTTTAGATACGTTTGCTTTAAGGACATCCTTACATGAGCCTATACCTTTCTTGCCTTTTCCTCTCATTTAATAATGTTTTATTGTCAGAGTTTATAGATGTTTTATCTTCACAGTCTACTGTATATTTTCTACTTTTTAATGCTGCTTTAATTCTAGTTTAATCTCTAGTATTGTTTATTTCTACTCTTTTATGTCTACTTATGTACAATACCTTGTTTTGTTTGTTATGCTGCTGCAACGCAAACATCTCCCACTTTGGGATCAATAAAGTACCTCTTATCTCAATACAAATCAATGGATTCATCTGAAACCAGTGAAGTTGAACAAATCCAGCCTTTTTTCTGTCAGGCAGACGTTTTAATATTTCAAACAGATACCTTTGATGAGTACTAGCTTGCATCAAAAAATAACTTCCCTGTGAGCCGAAAACTCTAAGATATATTTGTGGGTATATCTTCACGTACCTATGAAGCTAAATGTATTTCCTCTCTCACAAGAACACAGTCGTACGGCTGGCTGCTCTGTGTGCTCCAGCAGCTGTAACGTTAACTACTGTATGTTCCCTATCTGAGTTCCACATGGAAGCAGACATTTCACTGAGAAGACAAGCTGCCTGAACTTCTGGACGAAATGATAAGAGAGTAGGATTTCTCCTCTGAGAAAACATGATGTCAACATTTCACAGTAATCCATTTGATCAGTTCTGGGTTTAAGTTCCAGTCTGAACCATAGCTCTGACAGAGCTTCCTGGCAGCCTGGCTGAACCTGTGAGATGACCACAGGACACTGCTCCCACCTTCTTGTGAGCAGCCATGATTAGATGAGCCCATTTCTCCACCGTCCTGGAGGTGCTGATCTCTCTGTCGGGGATGTAGGAGGGGATGAGGCTCAGCAGGCGCTCCAGGAGGATTTCTGAACCGTAATCTACGTAATACTGCTGAGAGGCTAGCTCTGCCAGGTCATCCTGAGGACACAGACAGACACACTGTGGGGAGGAAGCTCGGACACATCATGCTATAATAGAGCTGCCACTAACTGAAAGCAAACAACACTGTGACGGCAAGGGGAATGCAGGTAAAGAGAACTCAGTACTTTAGACCAATGTCTGGGTTCTTTCTGGTGCACGGTTTACATATTTATTATGTTGTGTTTATTTATTCTTATATGTTGTTTCATGATATATTCAAGATGCCCTTTTAAACAAATAAAACATTTCCAAAGTGACGAAGTCAACTACACTTTGTTTAAAAGGGCATCGTCCTCGCTAAGGTAGGACGATGCCTTAGCGAGGAAAGAAAGAGGACTACTATATTAAGCCCTAGTTTATATTCTGAAAAACTAATTTGAGGGATAATTCAAAATGTAGGAAACACTTATTTGTTGTCTTCTGAGAGTTAGAGGAACTCTCTCATAATGTGTGACAGAGCCAAGCTAGCTCCCATAGCTCAAGTCTTTATGCTAAGCTACCTGGATGCTGACTCTAGCTTCATACTAAGCGGCCATGAGAGTTGTATCAATCTCCTTTTCTCTCAGCCACAAAGTGAATAAGCCTCAATCAAAGAAATGAGGACGCACCCTGTCGCAGCGGTACTCTCCGAACTTCACCCCCCTGACGCTTTGTTGGTAGATGAGGTTGGTGGCGACCTGGTCGTCCCCGGGATTGTGCCAGGGCGTGAAGATCTCCTTCCTGAAGAACAGCCTCCAGGGGGCGTTCCTCTCCTGGGCGCCCTGCTCCTTGGCGTACTGCTCGCACTGCGACACAGCGTCCATCACGTGGTCGTTCCCGCTGCCCAGAGACGAGACCTGCAGAGATTCATCACTGCTGAGGCTGAGACTACCTGGGTGTACTGCTGGGTTAGTTCCTCCAGTGCTAAATGGTATGCTATGTTTAACTGCCATACCAAATGTGTCAATAAACATATTCAAAACATTGTAGTTTCAGTTTTACTTGGCCAGTGAGAACATTTTGTCTTAATTCTTCAGGATATATGATATATGTGTAAGGGGTAAATCACTCATAAATATATTGAAAACTTGCTTAGGTTAAAATGTGTTAGTTAACTTACACTCCTTCTTCCTAATTTAAATATATTTTTTAAAACAACCTATAATAATACAATATCTTCAAAGATTTGTTGAACCTAGATGCCCCTGCTTCAATGAAACGTCCATCCTCAGAGAGTGCCTGAGGCTTCAGTTGTTCATCCCACACTGGTGAGAACAAATAGATGTTTGACCGGAGGGGGCTTAAGGTTTCGAGGCCCACCTTGTCAAACAGAGCGATGTAGAGAGAGAAGCCGAAGCGGTCCCGCAGGTTGATCTTGTCGGACAGCGCACTGCAGAGCTCCATGGCTGTGGTGGCCGAGTCGGTCAGCAGCGTCTTAGTCGTGCCATCCATGAACGTCACTGGCAGCATGATGGGCTTCTTCGACTTGGTGGCCTGGAAAATATTCCAGAACTTAATGTTTCCACTATCTTTCATTTGACGTCTTCACATTATTTTCCGAAATAACTCTGATGGGTGTGAACCTGCAGCTCCAGCCAGGACGGAGGTTGTGTTCTCGTTCCGTTGACAAATGTCCGTCTCAGCCTCTCTTCACAGTACGGAGCGTAGCCCGGCGGCCCGCTGCTGATGAAGTTCCTCAGGTACTGGAGGTAAAAATACAAAACACAAAAGCTGTAAATTGCACACATACAAATAGCAAACAACACAACCGAAAATAAGATGAATTCCTGAGGTAGCATTCAGACGGCATATGTGGCTGGCTGGGAAATACAGGGCTAAGACTGGGGCTCAACACCACAGCGGAGGCCAGATGATCTCACAAAGATATTCATTCACATTCTTAACTTCAAAATGTGGTCCTGATTGCTCAATCATCTTCACCATTCGACCCATAATAAGGGCTTTACACTCTGTCAGGGCTTTACACTCTGTAAGCTCTTTACACTCTGTAAGGGCTTTACACTCTGTAAGGGCTTTACACTCTGTAAGGGCTTTACACTCTGTAAGGGCTTTACACTCTGTAAGCGCTTTACACTCTGTCAGGGCTTTACACTCTGTAAGCTCTTTACACTCTGTAAGGGCTTTACACTCTGTAAGGGCTTTACACTCTGTAAGGGCTTTACACTCTGTAAGCGCTTTACACTCTGTCAGGGCTTTACACTCTGTAAGCTCTTTACACTCTGTAAGGGCTTTACACTCTGTAAGGGCTTTACACTCTGTAAGGGCTTTACACTCTGTAAGCGCTTTACACTCTGTCAGGGCTTTACACTCTGTCAGGGCTTTACACTCTGTAAGCTCTTTACACTCTGTAAGGGCTTTACACTCTGTAAGGGCTTTACACTCTGTAAGGGCTTTACACTCTGTAAGCGCTTTACACTCTGTCAGGGCTTTACACTCTGTCAGGGCTTTACACTCTGTAAGCTCTTTACACTCTGTAAGGGCTTTACACTCTGTAAGCGCTTTACACTCTGTCAGGGCTTTACACTCTGTCAGGGCTTTACACTCTGTAAGCTCTTTACACTCTGTAAGGGCTTTACACTCTGTAAGCGCTTTACACTCTGTAAGGGCTTTACACTCTGTAAGGGCTTTACACTCTGTAAGGGCTTTACACTCTGTAAGGGCTTTACACTTTGTCCAATAGTGCGTGGGTTTTAAAAGATAATAAATTAATGGTAATGATTCCTGCATATACCCTTATTAAGCTATAAAAAGGTAATCCTCTTGAATTGTAGATGGAGAGGATCAATTACAAAAACAAACCGACAGTGATAAGAAAATATGTTTTTTAGGATGTCTGCCTTCTGTATATTTAAATTGACAATAAAATGAAAAAGTGTGCTGACCTTGAGAAACTTGTCTGACGGGGCGAAGCAGCCGACACACAGAGAGATGAGGATCCAGCCGCGAGCGTGAGAGCTCTTAGACGGGTTCTGACTCAGCTGCTTACAGATCTGACAGTAGATCTCATCCCTGACACACACACAGAAACACACACACACACACACACACACACACACACACACACACACACACACACACACACACACACACACACACACACACACACACACACACACACACACACCCACGCATCAGGTTAGAAGTTATATTAAATCTACATGTATACAGTGTATATACAAATATACAGACAGATACATACTGTATGTAGAATCTAATTTCCAACTGACAAACACGTTGGAAAGTGATTCAAATGTACTTAAAACGATAAAACTGGCTCAACAGTGCAACGTCAAAATAGACCAGTGTTGCATTTAGATTTTAAACACGAGGCACCTATGTCCATTTCACACAAAAATGTCTCAAATTGAACATACAGTACAGGAAATGACTTATTATCCTTCAATGAGTGAACAAACATTTAACATAACAAGTCGATCACTGAAGAGAAACATTTATGTGCACATTTGGGTGTGTGTGTGTGTGTGTGTGTGTGTGTGTGTGTGTGTGTGTGTGTGTGTGTGTGTGTGTGTGTGTGTGTGTGTGGTGTGTGTGTGTGTGTGTGTGTGTGTGTGTGTGTGTGTGTGTGTGTGTGTGTGTGTGTGTGTACCTCAGTGCTGGTCTCAGGATCCCGTTGCCGATGATGAAGTGAAGTTTCTCAAGGTTGGATGTTGGCCTGTCTTCCAGCATGCTGTTGCCGTGGAGACCATACTCACCATCGTTTAGGCGCTTTGTGACCTGAAGAGAATCACACTTTACTTTTGTACTTCTGCTACCTGCCACCTACAGATGACCCCGTCAGAGAGGACGTGTCCCTCACCTCCTCAGTGATCTTGGACTTCTTCTTCAGGGTGAGGGACACCAGTTTGTGCCGGACGCTGTTCTTCTTGTGGCTGTCAGAGTGAGGCGTCTGCAGAGAGACACAGATCAGAGACTAACAGATGGTACAATACATTCTTCACATTTTTCACAACTGAAAGCAGATATCACAAAGAAAATCATTATTATTTATATAAAATTAATTATATATCTCAAGGTTATAAACTTTAAAAGCTTGAAAGTGTATACTAAAGTTGATGAATGACTTTCACCCATCAATATCTAAAAAAAAATAAATAAATAAAGTTGCCCTTATGCTCTTTTGAAAGTTCTGCTTGTGGCGTTGTGCCCGAGCTATCATTAGCATTTGAGTCCCAGCTTTGGCTGCGTCCCTCATTCAATTTAGTATGGAAGCCCAGAGGGTCATACTTTAAACCCGTTTTTCGTTTAGATGCAGAAAGTAAGGTAAGTACTTTCTATTTCTTAGAAGCTATTATCTGGTCTTAACATTTGTGTTCTGACTTGGTCGCTTGATTGTTAGCAGCAGCCGCTTGGCTAACACCTTGCTGTTGAGCTTAACTATTAACTCAGGGCAGTGCTCCCGCTCCCTGTAGCATAGGGTTTGATTGCAGTAGCGCTAGATCGTTGTATTACTGCTCCTAGTACTAGACTCCTAGCACTAGGATGATATGCAGAGAACATCTTCACGGCGGGTGCTGTGTGCTCGGCATGTGCAGTTACTACTGTAACCAGACACGGTTCTATGCGGGCTGTTCTCTTTCTTAGAAGCTAATTATCTGGTCTTAACATTGTGTTCTGACTGGTTGCTTGATTGTTAGCAGCAGCCGCTTGGCTAACACCTTGCATGTACGGTTAAGCTTCATTATTTAACTCAGCCGGTGAGGGCAGTGCTCTCGCTGCTGCTCCCGGTAAACGCATGGTATGGTTGCAGTAGCGCTATATCGTGGTATTTACTGCTCCTAGTACTAGACTCCTAGCACTAGGACGATATGCAGAGAACAATCTTCACTGTGTGTGCCGTGTGCTCTGCATGTATGGCCATTAAGGAGGATTTCATCCTCCCAATATTATATTGTCTAGTGGGCAGCCGTTGGCTGACACTTTTAGGCACCGGCCACAGTTACTATTGTAACTAAGGTTCTAAGCCGTAAGTACTGGCCATAATTACTACTGTAACTACGGTTCCAAGCTGTGTAAGTACTGGCCATAGTTAATACTGTAACTACGGGGTTAAGCCGTAAGTACTGGCCATAGTTACTACTGTAACTACGGTTCCAAGCCGTGCAAATACTGGCCAGAGTTACTACTGTAACTACGGCTCTATGCTTTGTAAGTATCCAAGCCGTGCAAGCACTGGCTAGAGTTACGACTGTAACTACCATTCTAAGCCATGTAAGTACTGGCCATAGTTACTACTGTAACTACGGTTAGATGCCGTGTGAGCCCTGGCCATGGTTACTGCTGTAACTACGGCTCTGTGCTATTCTATTCTTTAGAAGCTAGTTATCTGGTCTAAAACATGTGTGTTATTTGACTTGATCTCGCTTGATCGTTAGCAGCAGCCGCTCGGCTAACGTCTGGCGTATACTGTTAAGCTTCTTTATTTTACCCAGCTAGGTGAAGGCAGTGCTCTCGCTCCCGCTCCCTCTACCGGTAATGCGGATGTAGCTACATCCCTTTTTCTGTTCGGCGAGTAGTAGCACCGCTCTACTCTTCCCGTTCAGCAGGTAGCCGGTGAAGGCTGTGTTCCCGCACCCGCTCCCGGTTACACTGCATCTGGCGTTCGACTCTAACTTAACCAGTGAAGGCAGTTCTCGCCCCCACTCCTGGTAGACGCCAAACGGCCTCGTTTTTCCGTTAAGCAGGTAGCCGGTGAAGGCTGTGTTCCCGCACCCGCTCCCGGTTACACTGCATCTGGCATTCGTCTCTAACTCAACCAGTGAAGGCAGTTCTCGCCCCCGCTCCTGGTAGACGCCAAACTGCCTTGTTTTTTCTGTTAAGAAGGTAGCTGGTGAAGGCTGTGTTCCCGCACCCGCTCCCGGTTACGCTGCATCTGGCATTCGTCTCTAACTCGACCAGTGAAGGCAGTGTTCTCGCCCCCGCTCCTGGTAGACGCGGAACTGCCTTGTTTCTCCGTTAAGCAGGTAGCCGGTGAAGGCTGTGTTCCCGCACCCGCTCCCGGTTACGCTGCATCTGGCATTCGTCTTTAATTTAGCCAGTGAAGGCAGTGTTCTCGCCCCCGCTCCTGGTAGACGCTAAACTGCCTTGTTTATTCCGTTAAGCAGGTAGCTGGTGAAGGCTGTGTTCCCGCACCCGCTCCCGGTTACGCTGCATCTGGCATTCGTCTTAATTTAACCAGTGAAGGCAGTGTTCTCGCCCCCGCTCCTGGTAGACTCTAAACTGCCTGGTTTCCGTTAAGCAGGTAGCTGGTGAAGGCTGTGTTCCCGCACCCGCTCCCGGTTACGCTGCATCTGGCACTCGCCTCTAGCTCAGCCAGTGAAGGCAGTGTTCTCGCCCCCGCTCTTGGTAAACTGCCTTATTTACTAATCCAGCTAGGTGAAGGCAGTGATCTCGCTCCCGCTCCCTCTGCCGGTAACGTGGGGGTAATTACATCCCTATTTCTGTTGGGCGAGTAGCGGCGCGTCTCTACTCTTTCTGTTAAGCAGGTAGCTGGTGAAGGCTGTGTTCCCGCACCCGCTCCCGGTTATACTGCATCTGGCTACCTACAGAATGGTTCATTCATGTAGCACCTGTATGGCTTCTCTTGAGCCCGAGGACGGCCACGACCGCTGCCCCTCCTGCCTCGGCCGCTTCTGGCGGTCAGTGGGGACGAAATTCGAGCATCTGAGGGAGGTTCTCACGGTAAACGCCTGCATGAGCTGTAGCTGCATGCCTCGGGTGCTCAGAGTGGCTCAAATCACTGAGGTGGAACGTCTGGCAGCAGCCAACAGACACCTCTCCTTGTCACGTCCTCCTCCAGATCAATTCGGCCGTTCCCGGCGACTTGAGGGAGCGATGGCTGTGTGCTCCCCCCAATAAAAGGACTAGAAACAGGCTGTCCTCTAAAGTGGATCGGCTAGCTGCCGATAGGGGGATGATCCCCCCCCCCCCCTCCTTCGGTTGGGGGGGTGAGCTGTTTAGATCAGCTGCCCTGGAGGCACTGGAGCGTGCCGCCCAAGCTAGGCAGACCAGGCAGCAGCACTCGGGTCCTCGCAGACCTGTGCCCACTCCCAGCAGGCCCAGGGGCCGCTCTAGCAGCCGCACTCAGCCGCCGCACTCAGCCGCCGCACTCAGCCGCCGGACTCAGCCGCCGGACTCAGCCGCCGGATTACAGGGGTGGTCTGCAGAGGTCTTAGCGGCCCACTCAACCGCCTCCCAATGACTTTCGTGCCCCATGTCGCCCGCCTTCCAGGCGGCCTCGTGCCCCAGAGCCTTACCGGAACCCCCCAGGATGCTCCAGGGTCCGGGGGGCTGGGCTCTGAAATCCCGGGGGTGGTCGGCGGCTGCTTTCCCAGCAGCAGCTCAGTTTCTGGGCAGTCTGTACTTCCGTCCCTTGGGTGGTTTTCACCTTAACCCAGGGGTACGGACCGCAGCTCCGGCCCCTAGCCTTCGGCTGGGTCTAATTGACAGTCGTCAGCGATCCTGCAGGGGCCCTACCTCTGGGCCAAGAGTTGTCCGTCCTTTTGTCCAAGGACGCAATCAACCCAGTAAGACCCTCTGCTTAGCCAGGGGGTTCTACTCGGCATACTTTCTCGTGAGCAAGAAAGTCGGCGGATTTCGCCCGATCTTGGACCTCAGAGGAATCAACAGATTCCTGAAGGTGCTGCCATTCTATATGCTGACTACTGCATACACACAGGTGGAGTGGTTCCCAACCGAGGGATGCCTACTTCCACGTGGGCCGGGCAAGAGGGTGCCTTATATTCAGTTCCTCCGGCCCTTGGGCAGACTGGCAGCTGCCTCGGCCGCTGGGCCCTTAGGCCCGCTGTCGTTGCGCCCCATGCAGATGTGGCTGAACAGCCTTCACTTGGACGCCAAGTGGCACAGGCACAGTGAAGTCAGGGTGTCGCAGCATTGCTCCACTCTCCGTCACGCTGGAGGGGCAGGGCCTATCTCCTGGTAGGCGTGCCCATGGGCGCCATCCCATCCCGCCAGGAGACCATCACCATAGGTGCATGTCTCTCAGGGGGGGGTGCAGTGCGGCAGGGCAGGACCGTTCAGGGTCAGTGGTCTGCCCAGCAGGGTGCGCGCCGGGTCAACGTGCTAGAGCTTCGGGCCGTGCAGCTTGCACTCACACACTTTCTACCCCAACTGGGGGTCAAGAATGTGCGTGTTCCTTGGGGACAGCATGTACATTGTTGCTTAGACAACAGTCCCTTCTAGATAGTGGACGTTCTCACTCCACTCTGAATTTATGTGGCTGCGATTCTGCCCGACATGTTCGGGTCGACGGCGCCACGGCGGGGTGCCACAGGTCGGTGTCCCTCTTTATGAGAGGGGCTTTACGGCAACGTCCCCCTTGCACCCCGAGGGCTCCGGCTTGGGACCTGCCCTTGCTGCCGGATGCCCTATCATCTCCTCCCTTCGAGCCCCTGGCCCAGGTGGGGCTTAGGTGGCTGCCCACGAAGGCAGCATTTCTGCTTGCCATAGCCTCAGGGAAGCGAGTCGGGGAGTTGCATGTCCTCTCCATAAACAATACATGCCCGAGGTGAGACTCTCAGGCGTTGCCCTTTGGGCAAATGTGGCATTCCCGCCCGGGGTCCTTCCACAAACTCACTTCGATCAGCCTGCCCAGCTGGCACGCTTTGACATTCAGGAGTACGGCACATCAAAGTTGCTGTGCCCTGGGGGTGCCCCTGGAGACCATCTGCGCCGCGGCGTCGTGGGCGTCTTCTGGCACATTCTCCAGTTGTCATCAGGTCAATGTCGCCACTCCCCATTCTTTGGGCGTGGTCCTTTTGCCGAGCTCCGCTGCTTCCAGTGGTGAGCAAGGGCTTGGATTCTTCATGACATTGTTGGTATAGGTCATCCAGTGCTAAAGCACCGCCTCTGGCGGTCAGTAGGGACGAAATAGAATGATAGTTATGGCTGTAACTACGGTCTATGAGTCCCGGATGACCGCCAGAGTTCCCTGTCACTCAGAATTATTGTGTGCTCGCGAGAAGATTCGGGGAACAGATCCTCTGACAATACCGGCTGATATAGCCGGTGTCACGTGGGTCACAGGTGACTTTGTTGATATTGGTACTCGAGCTGCGCATGCGCGCGATGGACATATCCAGTGCTAAAGCACCGCCTCTGGCGGTCATCCGGGACTCATAGAACCGTAGTTACAGCCGTAACTATCGTTGTGTGTGCGAGTAAATCCAAAGGGTTAAATATAGTAGAAGAGGCAGCGCTACACAGAGCGGCTCCAGTTAATCATTGATACCCTCTAACCCTATAAACAGGGTTATGTGGGAACCAATGGGAGGAGGGGCCTGAGCTCCCACGGACGCAGTGAAATCATACATCTGTGTGGGGGTCGCTAATTCATTACCAACAACCATTATTTTAATCACAAATAATGCATGTCAATGTAATATGTAAATGAGTATTATTTACGTTAACGAGGTAAATAGGCTAAGAAAAACATGTTTTCCAAAAGAACTACGCATCTCTTGAAGACAATATGCCTGCGCTGCACCTCCAAGGTGCGCGATACATTAGTGCGCAGTCTATGCCTGTGAGCGTGCTGCGCGAGCCGACATGAGTGTGTGCGTAGTTTAACCTTTTCATATTTAAGTTTGTAGCAAGTAGAGGGCTACTGGTGTGTGTGTGTGTGTGTGTGTGTGTGTGTGTGTGTGTGTGTGTGTGTGTGTGTGTGTGTGTGTGTGTGTGTGTGTGTGTGTGTGTGTGTGTGTGTGTGTGGTGCATGTGTGCACGCACGTTAGTTTTAAAGACCTCAGTTTATAACTCGACCCTTGTAAGCCCCTCCCACCTCCCTGCCTCACCTCCCCCTCCCCCTGCAGCGCCTGCAGCTCTCTCTTGTACGTCTTCTTTCCCAGCGTCTCGTAGATCTTGGTCATGACCGGGATCTTCTCACTTCCATCGCTGATGGCTGTGTGGTACTTTGGCTCCGGCAGATCTCCCATGAACCTCAGCACCGTGATCCACACCGCCAGAGCCGCCTGGCCGGGACATGGAACACATATATTTATTTATCAGTTGATCACATGAAATATGAATGTTGTGCTAGTTGCATCTTTGCTATTGGTGGAGAGAATACACATATTTAAAGAATCACTGACTTCAAATTGTATTGTTACCTTAGTGGTGCAATGAAATAGTACTTTCTTTTACACAAGTACACATTTGAGGTACATTATTTTAGTATTTCCCTTTTATGTAACTGTATACTTCTACTCTAGTACATCCAAATAGTGTCCTTTAAACTGCACTTCTTGTGTCTCATTTGACAGCTTTAGTAACTTTCCAGATGTATTACAATGTTTCCCCATCTTACTGGACAGCGAGAAATGTAAAGCAATGGGTTCATTTATGTGTCGAAATAGTTCCCCTACTAAAAGCTAAATAACTATTTAAAATCTTCTTATATCAGCTATACAAATGCATCTTTACAAAGCTGAACCAATTACTCCTTTCAATGTTGTTTTGGTTTGGTTCTCGTATCAAACTGCAGGCGGGTCAGAGGTCAAAGGTCACCTACCAGCTGGTCTCCCTCGTCGTCGTGGAACAGCAGAGGCTGTTTGAGCGGCCGTCGAACGTATGTGTGTGTGGTTGTGCCTTGGAAGTAGGTGGCGGCAAACTTGGCGAACTTGTACTCCGATAAATCCTCCTCTTCATCGTCCTCGGGCAGAGGAAGAGCCTCGTCCAGGTCCTCCTCCTGCAGCTCCTGATGCGTCCGCTCCAGGTCCTGCAGAGACACATCCAGACCGAGTCTTTGGTGCTTAACATTATTTCAAATAAGACTCTCCCTCGTGATGAAGCATTCATCTGACAAGCTCAAGATCATTATGAGTACAGGGCACCTAATAATTCAACGGTTAGACTCCAAAGCGATACTGGACGTACGTGTCCCCGCTTCCAGATACAGGACATGTCTTGTCCTTCCTCCTCCTCAGACAACATGCGTACATAACCCCTCTGTGTCTCAACGTATCATCAAGTATACAAATGCATACCTCACCATACCAAGCAACAATACAGAACTATTATATATATATATATATATATATATTATATAATTATAATAAAATAGAACAAATTAAAACTAAATATTAAGGCAAAAGACATTTAAAATCCTTGAAACACAGTTTAAAGACTTGGAAACTAGGAAAAGAGCAAAATAGGAAATGCATGCTGGTCATTTGAATAAATGTTTGTATTAGATTTTGAAGACATTAGATGCAAAGAAAACAATAAGGTTAATCCTTAGCAGATCAATAATAACAAAGAGTAACCATAATTGTATTAATTTCAATAAATGTCACTGTCAGCAAAATTACAATGCAATTGATAGAATCTAAGATCTAAGGGAGAACAGCTGTTCTCATTTTGCAGAGGGAGAGGAAAGCGTGTCTGTTCACCTCGAAGCCGGCGGGGGCTTGTCCCTCCTGTCCCGGGAAAGAGGCGGTGGTCCCCAGGAAGCCGAACATTTTGTCCACCATGTCGGAGTCGTTGACGGGCTCCAGGCGGGCCTTCTCCATCTGCTCCACCATCTCCTTCTTCCTGCGAGCCTCCTGCTTCTCCTTCTTCTCCCGCTCTGCGTCCTCTGTGGCCAGCTGGGCCAGGCGCTCCTGGTGAAGTCATACGACCGATGATAGAAGATAAGACATCAATTCAAATAGCCATGTCTGATCCCACTGTTTGGTGACCTGGTTTCTAAGAGAAACATACCCTGCACGACCAAACAAAAGGCTTGTTCTCACACGAGAAATAAACAGAAGTGTTGTTTAAACCAGAGCGGCCCGGGTTGAACTCCCACCTGGTGTTTGCGCTCAGCTTCGGCCTTCGCTCTCTTCGCAGACATCTGGTTCCTCAGTTTGGTCTCTTCCGCCAGACGCATCTTCTCTGCCTCCAGGCGCCTGCGGTACTGAAGGGCGAAGGGACAGAACACTGTTTGAAAGAACGACTATCAACCACCAACAGCGACTCAAGCTGCTCGTTCTGTTGACTGGGGGATGAAACTGAAGCGAATCCAGCCAGGAGTGGGGGGGGGGGGGGTCAGGTGGAGGGACGATGAGAACAATAGCTTCAAGTCATCGCTTGAACGCAAAGACAAAAGAAAACCCCTGATTAGAGACAAATATAAGTAAACGGTAGGAAATGAGTTAACCTTGTTTACCTTGAAGAATTGCACAAATGAGTAATAAAGGACTGATTTATAATCTCACTAAAGCTTCACATAACTCTTAGCTACTGTAGATTATAAACAACAAGATCAAATGTTCAGGGTTCAGTCATGGGCATGTTCTCAAGCGGCTGTGAGTGGGTTGGTCCAGCAGACGGCTGGGTTCTGTGTGGAGCAGGTGTTTCAAAGACACTGCAGCACTTTGAAATGGTTCATTAGTGCAGCACTTGGGTACATGTACTTATTTCCAGTCCTATGTGCATGTGTGCTCACCTCTCCCTGCAGCCTCCTGTAGAGCCGGCGTGCGATCATGCCTCTGGTGTGGGCCTGGATGGTGATGACGGCCCACAGCCGGTGCCTGAACGCACGGCGCACCAAGAAGCCACGACAGCGCCCCTGGAAGCCTGTGATTCGCTGGCGGGCCACGTGATACGACGCACACAACTTCCTGGAACGAACCAGAGCCTGGAGGCGGGAGAAGCCTGCTCGCATCTGCAGAGACAGAACAAGAGAAGAAGAAAGATGGATCATGATGTAATGACCTGACTGCTCAACTCTACTTCTGTTTACACTTCTGTAATATGTGACTGGTTGTGTGTGCAATAACAGAGAGGCTCTCACAGCTCCATAGTTCTTCCTGCACTGATACCCTCTCCATGTCTTCTGGATCAACACAGCTGACTTCTTCATCTTCAGGAAGTTAGATCTGATGACAGGAAGTTACAGTTTATCACCAACTAAGAATCAAAAGCTGATCAGTGGTTTTGGAGAGTGACACATCTGGATGGGTCACTTTCCAGTTTCATGGAAGGACTGGTTCTGAAGACCTACCTGTCCTTGAATCCTCGAACCACCTTCTGGATGAGTATGACCTTGTCTGTGATGGCTTTGTCTCTCTCGATCTCCAGCAGCATGTCGTGGTGATCCTATACACAGAGAGAGAGCTAATAAAGAGAAACCCTCTGCTGCTCTGGGTCCTTACGTTGAGGTCGTCACAAACACAACATGTTTCGAGTTGTTTCTGGATGGACTTATTGAACAGAAAACTGTACAGGCATGATCATCCATTATCAAACACCATGTATTTGTTTAATTCAGCGCCATGGGGGATTACCCTCTGGAAACCTTTAAAGTATTGGAGATACGCGCTGTCACACGTTTGTTTATTTTAAACACACAAAACTGTGATTTGTCACCAATACCCAAATATTCAAAATGTAATTTAATGTGCAACTTTGTGCAAACGTTTAGAGAATAACAAATACATTATAATTTGTGTTAAATACTGGGTGTAACTCAAAACTCAATGTAGGCTATAAAGCAGGGGTGGGCAAAGGTTTTGGTTCGGGGGCCACTATTTGACAGCCGGGCCGGGCCAGTAGCAGATGGTGGGAAAGTGGCGGCTGATATTGTATTCTTTGAAAACTGCAACGGTTTCTTGGCAAATAAGACATCCAGCCTTATATCGCACAATATGTAGCTGTCCACTCCTCATTAACATCGCCGACTTTTCTTTGGTCCACTCATCGTTACAGATGCAGGTTCAAAGGTGAATTAGGTTCAAAGGTGAACTATTGTGTCATTGCGTCATCGTTTGCGTCATGACGTAACCGTTTACGTGCCTTCTTATGACCCACGCGGCGTTTTACGTCGCTGATTTTCTCCGCAACACCGCTCACAACAACATCAATCGAGGACTGCGTCGGGTAGTTTTTAATCATACGAAGCCGGATTAAATTAAATAACTACTTCTCCAACCTTATACCTTTCTCCAAAGTGCCGTGGTGCATTGTTTATTAATGTGGTTCAGCAGCATTACCGCCCGCTGCAGTGCTGCTCGTCCACCGGAGTTTAGTCTACCGTTAACTCACGGCAGCGGCCGCTGTAAAGTCTTCTTCACTGTCCGACTGTCACACAAGCAGCTGATAAATATCCCCCATCCCCATCAGAGAATGTGTTTCAGTCTGAATGGACGCTGTTTGGCATCACAACTGATACGAGGAGTGAAGCAGGTAGGACCCAAACGCAGATAACACTGATAATACCTTTATTTAAGGGCTCTTATCGAACATATCACATGGAAACACAAAACACTCCACGGTGAACTAGGTCACAAACAAAAGACGAACCAAGACTGAACACAGGAAGAGACTAAATACAGGGAGGGGTAATCACAAGACGAGAAACAGTCGGGCAGGGGAGGAGAAACACAAGGGCCACAGGTGAACACAATCAGACAACGAGACACACCAGGGAAACTAACGACAGGAGGAAACACACAGGGAAAAGGACCAGACAATAAACCAGGAGGAAAACATGACAGGGAGAACTGCAAGACACCCAAACCTAGACATAAAAACGTGACATAACATGAATATCGTGACAACAACGCTGTTATTAAAGTTTCTCTGGCATTCTACAGGTGAAGCTAATCAGACTATCTTGACTACTTGTTATCATATTGTGGTATAGGCTAAGCCGTTTTCTACACGCATATTTTACCGGCGTAGTTTTCGTCATGATTTTACTTGTGATGGCCACATGTAGCCCATGTATTGATTCCATCCGATAGCTGCAATAATACAAAACAAAAGGAAAACGTCTGCCTCTTCACAATGCTCAATAACAGTGAACGGATGGTCATTAAAGTAAGGTCAAATAAACAGAATCACACTGATCATGGTTAGTGTTGCCTGACTTTATATAAGTGTTTTTTTACAATTGTGTGGTCGCGTTCTTACGGAGCCCCCTAGGGGACATGGAGAAGACATTTTTTTTTATTTGAACAAAAAAATAAATAACCCTTTGCGAGATAGATCTCGCAAAATCCCGTTGCAGTTTGTAGACGGCCCCTAAGCACTCCTCTCCCTCCTCCAGCTGCAGATTGTGACCAATTCTTGATGTTTAGCTCGGATGACGGCGCGTATCGAACTGTTCTGATAAAAACGACTCTGTAGCTAGTTGTCTACCTTGCTATGATTGTAAAGTCATGTTGTTTGTATTTTTACAACGTTATGTTCATGAGTTATTGATCCGCGAAATTCAAATCTGATCCGAACACCGACACTCAACCCACTTCACCACACGCCTCCCTTCTCTTGAGGTGTCTTCACGTATGTGAAACCCTTTACATATATGTGTATATATATATATATGTGTGAAACCCGTGCCTATTGCCAAGCACTGATGTTATATCTTTATATTTAAGGCCAAGCTCAAAGTAAAATCGATGAACCGCTCCATTGCTGTGGTTTATGTGTTGCCGTAGCAGCCGAACTACGAGATCTCGCAAAGGGGTTTTGCGAGATCTCGCAAAACATTTTATTTATTTATTTTTTTCAAATACATTTGTTTCTTCTTCTCCATGTCACCTGGGGGCTCCGTACATTCTAGTCACTTTGCTCAGCGCTAGTGCTTGTTGCAACCTGTATTTGCTGTATTCGCCATGAACTGTTATTGCTCAGGTTAATCTCGACCAGAGCTATTTAATAGAAGAGTTACGACATCTCCGTTCACTCCAATGGACCACTTTTTTACAGCAATGGCGGATCGTGGAGCCTCTCAATCGTTCCCCGGAAGTTAGCGCCAAGGCTGGCAGAGCTGTGGAGTTGCAGCATAATACACCGTTCGTGACGGACTTTTAAAGGTAAGAAGAAGTTTAAAGATTTATATTGCGGATATTATCAGTACATCTGATTCTAAATGAACATGTGTATTAAAGGATGTCAGTGGATTATCCCTAAATTAGTAGATTTAGGGAACGTTTACAGATAACAGATTAAGCTAGCATACCGAAGCAAGTTAGCAACACACGTTGAACAGCCTTTTAATTGTAAATTCCGTTCTCTTAATGTCATTTCGTCCAACATGTTGAATTAGAGAAGAGGGGCTTCTAAACGGGATTGTATGCGGGGGTGGAGGGAGTTAAATATTAGATAAATATAACTTTGGTGCGTGTAAGAGTGAGTGTTTTTAGCAGAGCCATATTGTGTCCTTGTGATTCTGTTGATTATTACCTGTCTGTATAATGTTGCAGCCCAGCTGATTCTGGATTGATGGCAAAGGGAGAGAGACTTAAGTGAGAGTGAAAACACAAGGTACGTTTAATACTATTGTTTTATATAAGTAAACACGTTATCTCCCCAAGGCATTTCCCATCCAATAGGTGTGCTGTGTGTATAACCCTTTCTCCTGTCTGTTACTCCCTCTTTCAGCACAAGAACCAGAGGGGGGTTCAATGGAGCCTGAATACCTGCACTGAGACCCTCACCCTGCACCCTGAGTCTCAACTCTGTGTTTTTCAAGCCTTTCCCTGTTTTTTTGTATTAAACAAAACATGAAGCTTTCCCAATGGTGTGGTTTTCGTTTTGTGAAAAAGTGCAAATGCAGTGTTTGTATATAATTACATCACATATGTTGTTGCTGTTGGTCGTGAAATTGCTCCTACTGACTTGAGCCAGCCATTTTTTCCTCCGCTCTGTGTCAGTGGGGAAGACGTACATTCGTACTCCTTTCTCTGAGCGATTTGAGCATCCCCAGGCAGCACAGCAAACCATGGTGGCGACTAGGAGGCAGCACAGCAAACCATCAATCAATCAATCAATCAATGTTTATTTATATAGCCCAATATCACAAATGTTACATTTGTCTCAGTGGACTTCACAGTGTGTACAGAATATCAGTATGACAATACGACACCCTCTGTCCTTAGACCCTCTGTCCTTAGACCCTCACATCGTACAAGGAAAAACTTCCAAAGAAAACCCAGTTTAAAGGGAAAAATGGGAGAAACCTCAGGGAGAGCCACAGAGGAGGGATCCCTCTCCCAGGACGGACAGACGTGCAATAGATGCCGTGTGTAAATTGAAAAGATAATACATTTGCAACATAGGTAAACCAGGACAACACGGAGGAAAAGGCACCGACAAACTGCATGATATGCTTTTCAATGTTTATTGAATTCCATGTATTTGCAATGGATGTTCCTGAAACAACACATTTAACATCATCATTATCATCATATGCTGCTAGTCCTGCTGCTGCTGCTCGTCCTTTGATAGTCACCTGTCGGTCTCCTGTCCTTTCTGAAAGCCATAACGATGACATTAGTCATTTAGATAACTTGCGTCCTCAATTACCAGGGGATTACTGAAACTACCATGAATTCAAGAAAATGGTAGAAATGAATCCAATCTGAATTTTAAAGCATTACTTTAGATCCCCTCCCTCTAAATGTATCAATAAACATTAGAAAGTGATGCTCCTGACCAGTGGCGTAGTCAGGAATTATTGTGTGGGTGGGCCTGGAGAAATGTAGGTGGGCCAGGGGGAGACATATTAAGCGTGGGGTCTGAGCTGAAACTTCATTAATGATTTTTTAATGCACTAATAGAACATAAGCATAAATTAGCAGTGAAAACAAAAAACATAGGCACGGCGGCCTCAGAATGTGTGTAGAACTGACATCCACATAGGGATGGGTATCGTTAAGGCTTTAACGGTACTACTACTTTAATAGATAGCGCTTATGCTTATGCTCCAGGTTCGGTACCAACCACATCATAAAGTACGCGGACGATACAGCAGTGGTGGGACTCATCAGGGACAACAAGGAACAGGCCTACAGGGAGGAGGTGAAACATCTGACAGACTGGTGTAACACCAACAACCTGATCCTGAATGTCGATAAAACAAAAGAGATCATTGTCGACTTCAGGAACAAAAAGCACCGTCACCCACCTCTCCACATCAACGGCACAGCAGTGAAGACTACAGCCAGCACCAAGTTCCTGGGGTGCATATCACGAGCAGTCTGACCTGGTCCACTCACACTACATCACTATTTAAGAAGGCACAGCAGCGCCTACACTTCCTGCACAGCTCCCCCCTCCCATCCTCACCACGTTCTACAGAGGAACCATAGAGAGCGTGCTGACCATCTCCATCTGGTCGAGAGACTGCAACGCCAAAGACTGGAAGTCTCTGCAGAGAGTGGTCAGGACAGCAGAGAAGATCATCTGAGTTTCTCTCCCTCCCATCAGAGACACCGCTCAGAAACGCTGCCTGACAAAAGCCCAGAACGTTTTAAAGCCCCCACTCGTCCTCACCATGCTCTGTTCTCCCTGCTGCCCTCCGGCAAGAGGCTCCGCAGCATTAAGAGCAGAACAGCAGATTCTGCAATACCTTTTCCCCCAAGCCATCAGACTGCTGAACAGCAAGCAGACCAGTAACATAAAGATTACATTGCGCTGTGTAAAGAGCACATATTTGTTATATAGTATGTCTATTTTATTTATATGTATAGTAAGTCTTTATATTTTAAATGCACACTTTATCTTTAATTTTATCAGCACCACGTCACTATTATTTATTTATATGTACAATTTTAGCAAGTTGTTATATTGTCCTGTTCCTGTAAGCCAGTACAACGACATGTCGTTGTAATAGTACACTCTGCGTCTCGTTGAAATGACAATAAAGTATGTCTATGTCTTATCGATCCGGTCCTTTAACATTACTTTTATCGGTTATTTTGGAGAAAAAAATAAGGTAAACTAACTAAACAAATTCTGAACAAAACTAACATTGCTTTTTATTTAAATTAAATACATAATATTTCACATCAAAAGAAACAAAAATGTTTTAACAAATCGTATTAAATAATGTGATGACAGAACTGTAAACAGAATAGCTGAAACTTTAACAAACTAAATAACTCAGTTACCTCTAATCATAACCCATGTTTGTATAATGTAGTTAACTCGGTGTGTTGCTGCTAGCATACAGAACACCTGACGTGGAAACGTTACTCGTGGATGGAGCTACAGAGCTGCTAGAAAGACAGTGGAACCCGGTGCATTCCTCCGTCTGGATGTGGAGCACTTTTGCTAAATGTTTAGACACATTGCTCGTGTTACCGCCCTTACATGCTAAACTCTTATTGCACTTTTGGTAACGAGTATTGTCCCCATCGACACGGCTATAGTTTAACCACAGCTCGGAGCGCGTTCTCTCCGCCATCTCCTCCGTGTGTGTGTTGCTGCATGTAGCAGCTGCGTGTGTGTAAACTGCCCCGCCCCCTCTCACACAGACGGGGGATAGATCTCTTAAACGGAGTTGGCGACACTTAAACTGCAATGTAATGTTTGTGTAGCAATAATACATACAACATATATCGGGGGCACAGGTTGTTTATCCTTGACAGTCGCACAGTGGGCACACACTGAGTGTTTTCATATTCAGCAAATGTGTACACGCTAAACTGCAGACCTCAAGAAGAAATAATACTTTCATTCACTCACGGCAAAAGTTACTTTACTTACTATAAAAACTCACGGTAAAAAAATGCACTCCCTATTCCATTGTCATGAAGGTGGAATCTAACTATATCCAGAATAAGTGTTATTGGATCCAGGCTAGATGCTGTAAAGTTGGGCATTTTAACATGGGGGTCTATGGGAATTGCTCCTTTTTGCATCCATCCCCTGTCGGCCACTAGATGAACTGCAGTTTGTGGCACTTCCTTCTGGGCTTCCCGGCTCTGCGCTATGAAGCGCTGATTGGCTGTGGGTGGGCCAGACGTGCATGTGGGTGGGCCCAGGCCCACCCGGGCCCACCCACAGCTACGCCGCTGCTCCTGACTACCATACAAGTTTAAGAAGATAATATTGGTTTGAAAGAATTCAAAGCTATAAATAAACAGCAACAGGATCTTTAACCAAGGCACTGTTAGTAACATGTAAACTAGTTGTTCACACTAATCCTAATATTATCACTTAATATTAGCAAATTCGATTTTATTTTTTAAAACATATTGATGTAAATACATACACATATCAATTTGTTGTATACATATTGCAAATCAAAACCTTTATTCACTAATAATTAACAAAAATCGTAGTTCTATCTCCTGTTATCAATGCATTCACATTGCCCGCCATGGACTTCCAGGGAACGATCCTCGTCTCCATGAACCACGTGACGATAACCGTTTTTGGACTTCCGGTGTCGTAACTCTTCTATCTATATGGCGCTGATCTCGACCCCCTCCAATGTAAGCGTGACGTATTTGGTTCTTAGATCTTGCCGGGTTGCCGAGTGGGGCCAGACTCCAGCAAAGGTCAATTGTGTCTAGAGTGCGCCATCTAGTGGGATCAACTGAAATGCCGGGTATTGCAGGAAAAAGGCAAAATGTATGCGGTCTTTACTATAATTTGGACAATTTTGTACCAATATTCGGCAGGCCGGATTAAAAAGCCCAACGGGCCGTATATGACCCGTGGGCCATAGTTTTGCCCATGCCTGCTATAAAGGGATGTATCAGATTATACTTGTTTTACCCCCAATATCAAGGTGCATTCCTTTACATAAATGATAGCCCTTCTAATAGCTGCCAACATTTCAGTCTGGACAGAGTCTGTGAATATGTGATGGAAGTGAATTGTGATTCTGAAGTCAGGACATGCTGAACATGCTTTAATGTGACAGCTTTCCAGTTTGCTAACAGGACGCCGAAAAGAACAAACTGCTTCTATCTCTTCGTCCTGTGATCTGTCCATCCGTCCTGTAAGAGGAAGTGTGGGCACTGCCCTGCCTTCACCCCCTGCACTTTCAACTTCCTGTTCTGCTTCCTGTCCAGCCAAGCAGTAAGACCTGGTAGAGATAGCCAGAAATCTAATGGGTTTGTGTGAAAATACACATGACTTATCAACTCAAACTGGGGCTGTAATGTCTCCAATAACTTGTTTGCCTAGGTTCGCCCTGTTCAACAATGTTCCTTGTTATTGTATAAATTACACAAGTGTAATTATAACTTTTATAAAAACTGTAAATATCTGAAACTCTCTCGCATTGTTTTCTCCAGGGGAAGCTGTGCTGCATTGTCATACTGGAAATCTCTGTTAAAATGTGAATGCAGGAGACACACTGTGAAAACAAACTGCTGAGCCTAAACCATCATCAGCTGATGTTTTTATTTAACCCCTGGGGAAAAGTGACAGTGTGTTGTGTGTTCACGGCAACCAGCAACCAGTAATGCCCTGGCAATGACTTTAAGCCTCAGGACTACATCTGTCCTGACTGGGTGTGAACCTTTATATATACAGTCTATGGTGTGAACCCACTACACCCAATTTAGAAACACAGTTATTTTCTCAACCTCTTCTGTCTTGCATTAACTAAGGAGTATTGTTAGTGAACTACACACACACAGAAACACACACACAGACACACACACACACACACACACACACACACACACACGCACACACACGCACACACACACACACACACACACACACACACACGCACACACACACACACACACACACACACACGCACACACACACACACACACACACACACACACACACACACACACACACACACACAGAAACAGTGCTTCCGTCAGCAGGCATGTGAAGTGGGAACTCTGACAGCAGAGCCTCACTTTATTCCCAGCAGAGGAGCAGACTGAGGGTACAGATCCCTTGGTTTCACACTATGGATGCAGACTGAGGGTACAGATCACTTGGTTTCACACTATGGATGCAGACTGAGGGTACAGGTCACTTGGTTTCACACTATGGATGCAGACTGAGGGTACAGGTCACTTGGTTTCACACTATGGATGCAGACTGAGGGTACAGATCACTTGGTTTCACACTATGGATGCAGACTGAGGGTACAGGTCACTTGGTTTCACACTATGGATGCAGACTGAGGGTACAGATCCCTTGGTTTCACACTATGGATGCAGACTGAGGGTACAGATCACTTGGTTTCACACTATGGATGCAGACTGAGGGTACAGATCACTTGGTTTCACACTATGGATGCAGACTGAGGGTACAGATCACTTGGTTTCACACTATGGATGCAGACTGAGGGTACAGGTCACTTGGTTTCACACTATGGATGCAGACTGAGGGTACAGGTCACTTGGTTTCACACTATGGATGCAGACTGAGGGTACAGGTCACTTGGTTTCACACTATGGATGCAGACTGAGGGTACAGGTCACTTGGTTTCACACTATGGATGCAGACTGAGGGTACAGGTCACTTGGTTTCACACTATGGATGCAGACTGAGGGTACAGGTCACTTGGTTTCACACTATGGATGCAGACTGAGGGTACAGATCACTTGGTTTCACACTATGGATGCAGACTGAGGGTACAGGTCACTTGGTTTCACACTATGGATGCAGACTGAGGGTACAGGTCACTTGGTTTCACACTATGGATGCAGACTGAGGGTACAGGTCACTTGGTTTCACACTATGGATGCAGACTGAGGGTACAGGTCACTTGGTTTCACACTATGGATGCAGACTGAGGGTACAGATCACTTGGTTTCACACTATGGATGCAGACTGAGGGTACAGATCACTTGGTTTCACACTATGGATGCAGACTGAGGGTACAGGGGGAACAGGATAACCGAACAGGGGGAGTTTCAGATGGAAAGACGTCTATGGTCTACCAAAACTCACAACAGATATCCAAGGATTCATGCTGCATCGTGTCACTCTGCTGGTGTAAAGTAGTGAGGAATATTCTCTTGGCACACATCAAGCCCCCATTACACCCTGAGCGTGGTTTAAATGCCACAGCCAGCATGAGTATTGTTGCTGACCTTGTTGAATCCTCTTCTTATTTGCTACTTTCATTGGATATATCATTTTATCCTAAAAGGTTATTAATGGTATTTTCAACTTTATTGGAAAGTTGATTGCAATTCCGGTAACAGGAGTGAGAGAATATGACAAGTGTAAGAAGAGACCCCACTGGAGTGAAATTACCAGTATGACGTTCATCTTAATTTGAACTCAGAGATCCAACATCTATAAACTGAACTTCATCTCATGAAGATCAGATGAAGGACGGATGAAGGTTGACGAACATATACAACTGTGTTGATGACCATACTTGCATATTTTCCTTTTTAGTTTAAGGTCAGTTTGGATTTTCTTGTACCTTCCACTAAAATATGATGCAATCTGTATTTTCATGTGAAGTCTAAAAAGCAGAATTGTTGTCAAACAACTGATTAAAAAGATTAATAGAAGATATCTATAAAAGATAATCAAACAGGTGTTGTTCATCATATGACTGTGATGAGTAGAGCCACTGCAGCAGTACCTTGAGGAAGATCTTGGTCTTTCCCATCTGCCAGTCATCATCTCTGCCCAGCACAGCCTCTGCGATCCTCTGACACGTCCCCCGCAGGTCCTCCTGAGGGCCCACACAGAGGACAGGTTGGACACGCTGAACACCCCCTGCTCAGCTACAAGCTGTGTGAGGCTGAGAGCTGAAGGCAAACGCCAGCATGCTAACATTACTCACTAAAGCACAATATTAATCAAGCATTGAAGATATGCACTGTTAACCTCAAATAATGATACAAAAAGGAATACACATGTTTCCCCCATTTAAAGGCAAATCAGAGGACCCAAAACCTTATAATAATCAGAGGGCAAGTGTATCTCTAAAAGAGAAATAATAATGATAATAAAAAATAATTTTGACTTATTAACTGAATTCGATTTTTTATAAACACACACACACACACACGCACGCACGCACGCACGCACGCACGCACACACACACACACACACACACACACACACACACACACACACAGCAGCAGCAGGAAACATGTTGGGGTCCAAGGAAAACAGAGTGCTGTTGGGATTGTAGGAAAAAAGCATGTTGACCCAACGCAGTGTCACACATGGGGTGTAATCTGATGTGTTCCAGACTTTCCATAACACTGTATTAGGAGACACACACAAACACTCTCACACACACACACACACACACACACACACACACACACACACACACACACACACACACACACACACACACACACACCATCTCTCTCTCTCCTTCTTCTGGCTGATTTGGCCCCAGTTTTTCAAACCGATTGAATAATTCTGGATTCTAATTGGTGCGTCCGTGTTGACCTGAATATAAGACCACGCTGCTTACAGATGGCTTCAGTCCTTTGGAGCTCATCATCTGTGACAGCACTCAGTGTTGGCAGCGTGAGATATGACACGTTGGGTTTCTGCAGTCACACTTCGAATGTGTTTCCTCATCCGCTGCACACATGTATCTAACATGTCGTGCTGAAAACAACTCCACATCCAACAGTCCCTGGAGGAGTTGGTGTTGGTTCAGTCACCACGGTGACAAGCCATCCAGTGACCGTCGCCTGCTAAGGCTGATGTGAATTGGAGGTTTCTTCACCCCTGTTAGCTCACATAGAACGGAAGTGAACACGTGTTAGTGCTCCCTCCATTCAACAGAACCTCTGCTGATGTGAACGCATCCTGTGTGCTGCTCTATGAGATGAGCCACTTTCAGAACAATGGGTTGTGGAGTGAAAGTACCTTGAACAATTACATGACAAGCCTTCAGCAGATTAATTAACACACACACACACACACACACACACACACACACACACACACACACACACACACACACACACACACACACACACACCCCTGTAGTAGTCTACCTGTTTGTAGGCTGGTTTGACTCCGGGCATGAGCACCCGGTAACGGTCGACAAACTCCACGAAGGTGTAGCGTATGGGATATCCTGCACGGCGGATACGAATGGTCTCCATCATACCAGAGTACCTCAGCTGACGCACACACAGCTCCCTGTCAAACAACTACACACACACACACACACACACACACACACACACACACACACACACACACACACACACACACACACACACACACACACACACACACACACACACACACACACACACCCACACACAGACATCATAGAGTTTAACATGTTTTCCATCTGAATTGTGTCACTGTTAGTTGTGTGACTTGAATTGATTACTTAAATACCTGACCTCTTCATCGCGGCTGGATTGTGACTCTGTAGGAGTCATCATCATCATCATCATCATCATCATCATCATCATCATCATCATCATCATCATCATCATCATCATCATCATCATCATCATCATCATCACAGTACATTACGTTCTTATGGTTCCTAATGTGTTAACATTCTCTACCACATCACAATCAAACAACGATTTTAATTATAATACAGCAAACTAAAACCCTTAAAATCTGTTCCGTCATATTCTCTTGCATGTTAGTTCCATCCACAGATACTCACCATGGGCTTCTTGTACTCGTTGGGTTTGATGCAGCGAACGAAGAAAGGCTGACAGACGCTCAGAGTCCTCATCAGCAGCTCCAGAGATCTCTTAAACTGACTGCTGAGAGTGGGAGACCGCTTCCTGGTCTCTGCCCCCTACACACACACACACACACACACACACACACACACACACACACACACACACACACACACACAACACACACACACACACACCCACACACACACACACACACACACACACACACCCACACCCACACACACCACACACACCCACAACACACACACACACAACACACACACACACCCACACCCCCCCCACACCCACACACGCACACACACACACACACACACACACCCCCCACACACACACACACACACACACAACAACACAACCACACCCCCCCAACACACACCACACACACACACACACGCACACAACACACCCACGCACGCACACACACACACACCCCCCCCCACACACACACCACACACACACACACACACACACACACACACACACACACACACACACACACACACACGCCCCCCCCCCCCCCCACACACACACAACACACACACACACACACACACACACACACACACACACACACACACACACACACACACACAGTGTCAGTCAGAACAATGAGGACCCCTCTCTCTTCCTGAGCGCTGACATTGCCCTCTGTCCTCTCTCTGCCTCTAATAGAAGGTCCTTGTTTTGCTGACGCTGCAGTTTCAGAGTGAAATAAAAAGTGGTTCAAGAGCAGCAGCTGTCAATTATAAGTTGGGGTCAGGGGGTCACAGGTTCAAACCCCGCTGCAGTCAGCATGTCGTTGTGTCCCTGAGACCCTTCACCCCAAAGTGCTCCTGTGGGGAGGGTCCTCAGTGTTGAGTGTGTGAGTCGCTTTGGATAAAAGCGTCTTACAAGTGACTTGTCGTGATGAAATAAGTCACTTTATAAATACCACGGGAAATTCACCATTTTAAAGCAAAAATTAAAAAAAACATTTATTGGTTCAATGAAATACTCCCTGAATGTGTTTTACAATTTTAAACATGATGTTGGTATATTTCGGCTCCAAGAATGTGTGTGTTGCATTTTACTGTTGTATGTTGTGAGGTTGTGGTCATTTTAGCTCATTACTTTAAAAACAGTCTTTGTTCAGCTTTGTGCCGATGCATTACCATCTGATCCAAGAGGCTTTTAAAGTTCATTGAGCTTCAGAGAGAGGATACAACACATTCGAAACAAGCAGATCTGGTGATTCATGGTTTTCTGAATCTCTCAGATCAAAGACAATGCCGTGATGTAAAAAGCACAATATGTTCCTCTGTTGTGAGTTTCTATTATACAATTGCATAACAGTTAAAATACTCAGGTAAAGTGCAAACACTGGAATAGGATGGTGGTATTTAGTTCAACTTCCACCACCACAGAAACCTATTCTTAAATACTGCTGATTTAAATATCATAACCCCAGAGCCCAGAGCAGACCTTAGGATTCACTCCATTTTCATCAGTCTGCTGATAATAATAATAATAGATTTAATTTATTAGCGCTTTTACAGGTGCTCAAAGACGCTTTACAGATATAGTGAAAAGAAAAGAAAGGAACAACAAATAAATATATAGTTCAAGTCAAATAATACAAAAACAATCACACATTAAAAGCCAGATTGAAGAGGTGAGTTTTTGTAAGTGTTTTGAAGGTGGTGAGTGCAGTCTCTGATGGGTTGGGGAGTGAGTTCCAGAGGGAGGGGGCAGCGACGGAGAAGGCTCTGTCCCCTCAGGTCCGGAGGTCCGGAGCTTGATGCGGGAGATGATGGATAGGAGGTTGGCTTCTGATGAGCGGAGGCAGCGGGAAGGGGCGTGGTGGTGCAGCAGGTCTGTGAGGTAGGGGGGGGTGGTGGTGCAGCAGGTCTGTGAGGTAGGGGGGGTGTGGTGGTGCAGCAGGTCTGTGAGGTAGGGGGGGGTGTGGTGGTGCAGCAGGTCTGTGAGGTAGGGGGGGGGGTGTGGTGGTGCAGCAGGTCTGTGAGGTAGGTGGGGGGGTGTGGTGGTGCAGCAGGTCTGTGAGGTAGGGGGGGGTGTGGTGGTGCAGCAGGTCTGTGAGGTAGAGGGGGGGGTGTGGGGGTGCAGCAGGTCTGTGAGGTAGGGGGGGGTGGTGGTGCAGCAGGTCTGTGAGGTAGGGGGGGGTGGTGGTGCAGCAGGTCTGTGAGGTAGGGGGGGGTGTGGTGGTGCAGCAGGTCTGTGAGGTAGGGGGGGGCGTGGTGGTGCAGCAGGTCTGTGAGGTAGGGGGGGGGGGTGGTGGTGCAGCAGGTCTGTGAGGTAGGGGGGGGGTGTGGTGGTGCAGCAGGTCTGTGAGGTAGGGGGGGGTGTGTGGTGCAGCAGGTCTGTGAGGTAGGGGGGGGGGGTGGTGGTGCAGCAGGTCTGTGAGGTAGGGGGGGGGTGGTGGTGCAGCAGGTCTGTGAGGTAGGTGGGGGGGGTGTGGTGGTGCAGCAGGTCTGTGAGGTAGGTAGGGGGGGTGTGGTGGTGCAGCAGGTCTGTGAGGTAGGTGGGGGGGGTGTGGTGGTGCAGCAGGTCTGTGAGGTAGGTGGGGGGGGTGTGGTGGTGCAGCAGGTCTGTGAGGTAGGTAGGGGGGGGTGTGGTGGTGCAGCAGGTCTGTGAGGTAGGTAGGGGGGGTGTGGTGGTGCAGCAGGTCTGTGAGGTAGGGGGGGGTGGTGGTGCAGCAGGTCTGTGAGGTAGGTGGGGGGGGTGTGGTGGTGCAGCAGGTCTGTGAGGTAGGGGGGGGTGTGGTGGTGCAGCAGGTCTGTGAGGTAGGTAGGGGGGGTGTGGTGGTGCAGCAGGTCTGTGAGGTAGGGGGGGGGGGTGGTGCAGCAGGTCTGTGAGGTAGGTGGGGGGGGTGTGGTGGTGCAGCAGGTCTGTGAGGTAGGGGGGGTGTGGTGGTGCAGCAGGTCTGTGAGGTAGGTAGGGGGGGTGTGGTGGTGCAGCAGGTCTGTGAGGTAGAGGGGGGGGGTGGTGGTGCAGCAGGTCTGTGAGGTAGGGGGGGGGGTGTGGTGGTGCAGCAGGTCTGTGAGGTAGGGGGGGGGGGGGCTGATTGTTGAGGGCTTTGTGAGTAATCAGGAGGACTTTGAAGTTGATTCTTTGACGGACGGGGAGCCAGTGGAGGTTCTGGAGGACGGAGTGATGTGGTCTCGGGAGCGGGTGTGGGAGAGGAGGCGGGCAGCAGAGTTCTGGATATGTTGGAGTTTATTGAGGAGGTTGGATGGTATGCCGTAGACTCTAGAGGATGCTATTGCAGTAGTGGAGTCGTGAAGTGATGAATGCATGAATCAGGGTCTCAGCAGCGGAGGAGGAGGAGAGTGATGGCGGAGGCGGGCACTGCTTTGAGGTGGAAAAAGGCGGTCCTGGTGATGTGATTGATGCGGTGCTGGTGTGATATGGCACCGGCATGTTATAAGCCTTGGATGTTAATCCATGTGTTGATTAAGGCAGTCTCTTTGAAGTTGTGCGTGAGACTGTCTCGTACCCCGTCCCCTCACACCCCTGCCTCTCTCCCCTTTCTCTCCCCCTTCCTGTCACACCCCCCTTCCTTTGGCTATGAGGCCAGAAGATAGTGGGGGTGGAGTTAGTTTTAAAAAGAAATGCGTGCAGACTAAATAAGAAGCCAGTCATTTCCACTCATCAAGTCACCTTTCCAAAAAGAAAAATGGCCAAGAGACGCATCGATATGGGTTTAATCAGCGAGACGCCTGTGACAACGTACCGCCATCCGTCGGGAGCGCCAGTCAAGAAACGGATGCAGTATCTGTGCCGGGTTCAGACCCTCCGTCTGAGGCTCTCCATGAACAATGGAGTCTGGATGTGTGAGACTGTCTCCCCCCGCACACCCCTTTCTCTCCCCCCTCCTGTCACCCCCTGATTTAGCTGTTATCCTATGCCAGAAAGATAGGGGGGGTGGAGTTAGTTTTAAAAAGAAATACGCTCAAACTAAATAAAAAGCCATTAATGTTCACTCACTAAGTCACCTAAAACCTTTATAGTCCTCTCTAAATTAGATTAGTTTTTTAATATGATTTGTGTTCATTAAAGATGTTCTTTTTTTAAGTTGTATGGCTTGTGAACTCATGTGTAATTACTTTATTAACTATAAGGAAGTCTCTTTTATGAAGAGGGGTAATAATAATTTAAAAGATCTGAATGACCCCCTGATCTTGTATTTTTAATGTTTAATTACTTCACACAACTTTAAAAGCCTCTATGAAGTTGTTGTTAACCAAGGATGTTCTTTTTGAAATGGTATGACTTGTGAACTGGATGTTCTCTTAAGTTGTATGGCTTGTGAACTAATGTTTTAATTACTTTATTAACTACAAGGAAGTCTCTTTGAAGAAGGTAATAATAGTTTTAAGATCTTAATGCCCCCTTGATCATGTCTTTTTTATTGTTTAATTACGTTATTAACTATAAGGAAGATCCTCTCACAAAGGAACTGTAAGATACACGTTTATGTATGCAAAAAGTTTAAACTAAAAAAAATGAAATACTTTGTCTAAATAGATGTTATTTAAGAATGTGACTCGAAAAGGCAAGTTTGTGATTTTATCACTTTTTTACTGACACTTGGCAGATTTAGCTATTTTATCTCGTTGTCTTTCTCTTACTTTTGGATAGTTTTATGACAACTTTACAACTGGTAGAAAGTTAAGTACTTTTTCTGAACAGATTTTCTTTAAGACTCTTAAAGGCACTTTGGGATTTTAAGACAATCCAGTTTTCTGGAAATAACTTAAATGATTTTAGTTTTTTCTCCTACAAAGATACTTATAGTTACACTTTATTGGATGCAAAACTTTATAACTTGGTAAAATATTCATTGATTTGTAATGAATTGAGTTTCTTAAACAATCAGATGACTTTACTGATTTTAGTTTTTTCTGCAACCAAGATACTTTTAGATACAGTTTGTTGTCTGAACACTTTACAACTGGTAGAATGTCAATTACTTTGTAACAAATGTATTTTCTTAAAGACTGTGACTCTAAATGGC
>NW_027263075.1:76028-128528 GCF_902827115.2 Pseudochaenichthys georgianus | reverse complement strand
ATAAGAATCACATGACTGCACCGGATCTATAACCCACTCAGAGAGATATCAATACTCCAGCAATAGCAGAGAACATTGCTTGATAATAAACAGACTGTAGTTATTGGCTCATATGTAGGCCCTTGAATGACTACCTTAACGAAGGCGTCCCGTACGTCCAGAGCCTGCTCCATGCTGAGGGGGGTGGACACCGTCTCCCCTCTGGTGATCAGAGTTCTGCTGGTCAGACAGTTCATCAGGTCCTTACCATCCACCTGACACACACACGCACGCACACACACGCACGCACACACACGCACGCACACGCACGCACGCACACACACACACGCACGCACGCACACACACGCACAAGCGCGCGCACACACACACGCACACGCACGCACACGCGCGCACACACACACACACACACACACACGCGCGCGCGCGCACACACACACACACACAGGAGAGGGAAAGAGGGAGGTATAATTACATCCACTTTGTTATAGATTTGATGAAATACCTGACCTGAAGCACCCCCCGGTACTGAAGAGGGCTGGTCGGATAAGTCTAGCACTAGCACCCCCCCCCTCCCAGTGTGTGTGTGTGTGTGTGTGTGTGTGTGTGTGTGTGTGTGTGTGTGTGTGTGTGTGTGTGTGTGTGTGTGTGTGTTGTGTGTGTGTGTGTGTGTGTGTGTGTGTGTGTACCTCCAGTAGAGTAGCAGTCGTGGTCAGGTGAGGGCTGCGGACCACCTCACAGGCATCCAGGTTGTCATAGGTACGAGCTGCAGAGTATATATATAACAAGTGAGTGAGAAACATGTTTTTAATAATAATGGTCGTATAACACAATCAAGGAACGCTTTAAAAAAAAGGTTTCCTTATCAGTTCTCCAACCTTTCTGATAGATAGCTGTTGTGTTTGTATCTTGACTAGTTACTAGTTACTGTACTTTACTTTAAGTATTTTATCTTGGGACTTAAAAAGGGATTTTAAAAAAAGAAGAAAGATATATAAGCAAGCAACACCGAACTCATATGTATGTGTTACCTTCATATCTGAGGTTCCCCATGTGCAGAATAGTAGCCAGCAGTTTGTAGATCTCCCAGTTTTCTTTGTCAGTGAACATGAGTACCTGCAGAACAGAGCAAAGTCAATCCTGTCCTAAAATGCACCTTAAGTTTCTTTAAAGTGCGAGAATTCACTCTCATCAAATGAAGAGTTCTCGTAGCTGCTGGTGACAACGTGAGCCACACTGGGTTCTGCTCCGTAGAGCGAGTGGTTCCAGTACCTTCATGGCAGAGCGGATGTTGGAGTACTCCTTCAAGTCGTCTCGGCCGTCACACACTGTGCATGTACCCTGAAGCAGACAGATTACACATCAGCCATGTGGCAGACCTTCAGGAACATGCTCCGTTTGACTGGAAGGACAACACAAGAGCGCTGTTCTCTAACGGTGTATACCCTAACCCCTCCTCATTCAAACTCTAAACATTGTTCGTGGAAGTATCTCATCTTCCTGTGTCCCCTGTGAAGTTCTTTCATCTACCGTTCCATATAGTCACAAATGCTCACAGTCAACATATGGAATCTGTGTCCTGAGTCGGAGACATCAATGTTCCTGACGGTCTGAACTACACATGAACATCTAAATGTGATTCGGTATGAACAGATGATACAAAGTCGATCCCTACAGACAAGAGGTCCCTTTGTTTCACTTTATACAAATACCTTTAGGTATCCAATTCTAAACGGCAGGATGCTACTTAAAAAGGCTGCAGGGGAATATATGTAGAAAAGGATTCTGGGGATTATACTAAGGGTACCAGTTGTGTTGATGCTCATGTCTGTGATGGGAGCGTGAGAGGAGCGACACTGGAACAGCTGATGCTCCACATGCATGTGTTAGAGCGGGTGGGAGCAACTCAACGCTTTGTAATGTCTCACTTTTCAAGAATAACGTTTCTTTTTACTTTGTTACTGGGCACTGACTCAGCGACAGGATGTTGGCACAGCTTCCTGTTGTGACCGTGTACTAACTAATCTGAACTGCTGCAGTGACTATGCTAATGTCTGACGGCTGACTCGGTGCAGAGTGAGCCCACCATGGTCAGGTAGGTGTAGTCGCTGGCTCTGCTCAGCCCCAGTCTCTTCTTCTCCTCTGGAGTCATGCCCTTCAGCATGCAGTAGAACACGTGGTAGTTCCTCTCATCGTGGGCCTGCAGAGAGAGAACGCAGAACGTGAGATGCACATTCACAGCAGCACGCAGAAAACAGATCATAACTAAGAAACTAAATAGAGAGATTTATAGAGCAATGTACAGTATGTAGAATAAAGTACCTTAGACTATAAGCCATGCGTCATGTGGTGTAGCAGCAGTATTCAGGTACAGGTATGACTAGTACATTATAATATATTAAAGTATAAACTATGTTTATGTGCAATATATGGCATGTACACATACTTGAAGCGAATTATACATTGCTATAAAACACAACAAAAAATTTCATTAAATACACAAATCTCAATGTTGCAGTGATTTGGTATTTGGTTTGAAAAAAAATGAAACAATATAATAAAGTAGCTATGTTAAAATAATGTTATGTTACTTTGGACCTTTGCAGCACATTGTTAATGATTCAGAACTATATATGTGACTGTTGTTTTTGTTTATTGGTGACTAGATGGCCGAGACATCGTCCCTCCAGCGACTAACCTGGCCACTTTACAAAGGTGTTGGTTTTGTCTGAATGTTATGTAAATGTCCGACAGGATATTAATGATAGTTTTTCATTCACAGTTAGTCGCTGAGGGAAGGCTGCAGAGTCTGAACACGTGTCATCACTCGGTACCTGTCTGCACACTCTGGATTTCTCCAGCAGGTACTGCTCGATCTTGGCTCCCTCTATGGCTCCTCTCTTGTTGAAATGGATGTCGATGTATTTCCCAAAACGAGACGAGTTGTCATTGCGGATTGTTTTAGCGTTGCCAAAGGCTGGAAGAGAAACAGCAGAACAGCAGTCATGTGGATGCACAACGAAGCTGTGTGAACATTGTGTCTGTGTGTGTTCTGTGTGTGAACATATCAACAACCACAACTTTCAGACAGAGCTGCGGTTCAGTGTGTGTGTGTGTGTGTGTGTGTGTGTGTGTGTGTGTGTGTGTGTGTGTGTGTGTGTGTGTGTGCGTGCGTGCGTGCGTGCGTGCGTGCGTGTGTGCGTGTGCGTGTGCGTGTGCGTGTGTGTGTGTGTGTGTGTGTGTGTGTGTGTGTTCCCACCTTCTAGTATAGGGTTTGCCTCCAGCACCTGTTGCTCTATCCAGGAGTGTTGCCCACTGATGGCTGCCAGGAACTGCAGGATCAGTTTGGTGCTTTCTGTCTTCCCTGCTCCAGACTCACCACTAACACACACACACACACACACACACACACACACACACACACACACACACACACACACACACACACACACACACACACACACACACACACACACACACACGCACACACACAAATTGAAACACTATTTTGGACATTGCCTTATAGATCATGAATTGAAAGTGAAAGCTTCGGTGGGGTGTCCCAGATGTCAGGTGCAGAACTCAGGTGTGTGTCACAGAGGACTGCAGTCTCCACCTGATGATGCAGCACTGGTCGCGGTTGTTCCTCTGCATGTTGAAATAACAGTTGTCAGCAATGGCAAAGATGTGAGGCGGCATTTCTCCGATCTTCTTGTTGGTGTAGAGGCGGATCTGGTCGGCGGTGTAGATGGGCAGCAGCTGGTAGGGGTTCACAGCCACCAGGATGGAGCCGGTGTACGTCTGCCCAGAGACAGGGAGGGGACTCATTTATGGCTTTAAGGGAGAAGCTCACCCTCAAAATGAACGTGTGTATATAAACTACTTAGAACTTGTACTAGGATGCAAAGTACCTGCAGCCCACTGATACCAATGCATATTTGTATTGTCCTTTTGAATTCATAACATAACAAATCAATAAAACAAATGTTTTTGGAACATTTGAAGTAACAAACATCAGACTCGTTCCAGCTGATCCCTGGAGGGCCCTCTTGTCAGCCCTCTTCTTACAGCATGTGCATTTTTACTTGAAATGAAAATCAAATCAAGTCTGTAATCAAATGTATTAAACACGTCAGATCTTCAGCAGCACGTAGAGAGGCTGGAGGGGGTGATGCAGGGTTCTTCGCCCAGGGTGAAGGCTGACAATGTGAACGTATCAGTCCTCGCTACGAGAGAACAGACGGTTATGTTGGAAACACCCAACATGCACCTTGGCTGCAGCGCCGGGAGAATTAGTGCCATAAAACATGACACCTGCAACACTTCAATGATTAAGAGACGTAGCTATGTATCCTTCCCAGCACAATTCATCTCATGGATTTCAGTCATGACATATCAACCCAGTCTCACGGCATTTCGTGTTCACCAACACGATTTGCCCCTTTTTTTCGTGTTGCACAGCACGATTTTAAAAGCAATGTATTTCTACTGCCTGCAGCACGTCTTTTCTCCGGTCGGGTCGTGGGAGACCGGAAGCTGTGTGGTTCATAAAAACATGTTCTTACTCAATATCAAGCCACAGTTATTGCTTTTATTTTAAATCGTATAATTTCGGACTTCTGTTGCCGTCTGTGAGGAAAATAAACGGGGCTCAGAGCCTCAGGATACTGAAATCTGTATTTTTAAATATTTTTTCCTACTAATTTGTTATTCTTTTCAAAATAACACACTGTTATTTACTCACCAATAACACACAATTATCCTTGCTTTTATTTATTGGTTTAATTCCATAATCTCTGGCTTTTTTGGCGTCCGTCAGGAACTGAATTTCAAAATAAAAATAACCGGAAACAGACGTAGGCCTATAAGGGACATTTGGAGCATCATTGCGATTGTCAACATTTCTGAGTTTAGGATGGCCGAAGACACTACACTACCCATAATCCCCAGCTATCGTTTAGGACTACAGTCCCGTAAGGTTACGCAGAGCGTCAAACAGCTGTGTGAAATGGAACGAAACCACGCCAGACTATCCAAAACTGGAATCGAACGCCCCCCCAGAACTACACATGCTGGCTATTGTGTTTCGCAAAATGTTCTATGGGACGTCTCTACTGATCGTTTTCGTTTTTCCCACAATTAGAAGTTGCCAGTATTAAACACATTGGTGTTATCAAATGTAAAACATATAATTAATAAATGGGTGAAAATCGCTTGTGTCCATAATGCACAGCATTAATATATACCCACATGACAGCTCATTGATACTTTGTAATTCTACTCCACGACAATTCAGAGGTTAACCTGGTATTTTTACTCCACTGCATTTATTTGAGTTACTTTGCAGATTCTGATTAATGATGTGAAATATAAACAACCCTTAAATCAGACTTTAGTTTCACCTGAGTGAAATTCAGGTAAAGTGATTGTCAAGTGCCAACAATCAGGAGAGATATTTGATAGTTGTGCTTGAGAAGACTAAACATGTATCTGCAATTGACATTAATGGAAACGAATAATAAAGTATATTCATTACTCGTTATTCTCTACTAATAGTTAATTAAAGACTGTATATTATGGCTATTTTGCACATCCCTTTCAAGATTTTCAAAGGTTTATTGACATATCATACACAACTACGGTGTAGTTATGCAATGAATGAAACACTTGGGTCACAGGTTCCTCAACAGTGCATTACAAGACATCTATCAATATGTGTGTGTACCTCCACCATTAAACTGTCATATTCTGCACATTTCTTATTCTATCTACATACATAAGAGTATAATTAATGTGTATAATATCAGTTAAAATAAGTGCTTCAACATAGTTAACATTGCAGGAAAGCAATATATTAGACGTTAAGTACTTTGTTTGTTTGTACCTTAATCTGTTATTTAATGTTTAAATAAAGGTTAATCCGTTTTTCTGTTTTGAACCTCCTCCTATTAATATCTTTGTACATCCTGCACTAAACTGTTTTATTGTAGAGATCACTTATAGTATCTTCTTGATTTTTTATATTCCATATTTCTATATTTATACTTTCCCCCTATGAAAGTATATGTACTCTTAATATTTTTTTAATCAAATATAACACATAAAAACAATAATTCAATAACGTGCTTTAACCACTAGGAGGTGCACACAAGGTACACACAGCCATAATAACTTTGTATTATTAGTGTGTATGTACAACATATGAAGATGTATAGTTTTAGTCATGCTTTCACATCATTTTACAGCATATTGCTATACTATTTCAGACTCAGTATTTACATTCTTACATTCAAAGAAAATTAGTAATATCTTTAAAAACTACAAGTCCCTTTCTATCAGCTGTGCACCGTTATGGTGTAAATATAACCTATCTATGAATTAGATCAAATGTAAAAGTCAGCCGAATTAGTGTTGATACTGCAAGGTGACGCATTGTGTGAAGAGAAATTGAAGATGTTGTTTAATTGTTGATATATTTATGATCCACGTCAAGTATTCAGTTTCGGCGCCATTTCTTCCAGTTTTTCCAAAGGTCTTCTCATCAGGGCTCTCTAAATAAAGAACTACGGCAGATCTGTAATATGTAATGCAGCCGAACCGTGTATTACAATGCCGTTATGTGATGACTTTCAAAGAGAAAAGCAAGAGTACTCGGAATTAAGTATTCTTTTATTCTTTTAAAAATGTTTTCCGGATTTCATATAATATAAACAACAAATCCCAGCATGCATTGCGGCTAACACATCCAATCAGCGAGCTTAAAACCATAGCTGAGGATCTTGGGTAATCGCTCGAAATGCCTACGTCTGTTTCCGGTTATTTTTATTTTGAAATTCAGTTCCTGACGGACGCCAAAAAAGCCCGAGATTATGGAATTAAACCAATAAATAAAAGCAAGGATAATTGTGTGTTATTGGTGAGTAAATAACAGTGTGTTATTTTGAAAAGAATAACAAATTAGAAGGAAAAAAAGATTTTAAAAATACAGATTTCAGTATCCTGAGGCTCTGAGCCCCATTTATTTTCCTCACAGACGGCAACAAAAGTCCGAAATTATACGATTTAAAATAAAAGCAATAATTGTGGCTTGATATTGAGTAAGAACATGTTTTTATGAACCACACAGCTTCCGGTCTTCCACGACCCGACCGGAGACAAAGACGTGCTGCAGCCTGCAGGCACGAAACATTACCAGTAGAAATACATTGCTTTTAAAATCGTGTTGGTGAACACGAATCAATAGATTAAAAATCGTGTTGGTGAACACGAAATGCCGTGAGACTGGGTTGGACATATTGCAATTTTTACAGAATTTACCATCTTTCATTTGTAAGCAATCTTTCAATCAATTATTTCAGTAAACTATTGTTTGATTACTTGAACTCAGAATAGACACATCCATATTCTGTTTGTTGTCACATCTATCTTTTTTGTGTTTCATGGAATCATTCATCCACACAGTGTTATTTGTTGTTGTCATGGTTGTAATCAGCTTGTATTGCTAACAATGGCTAACAAAGCTAACACTTCAGGTGTGACATTATTCCCAGTTTAAATGATCCCATAATTAAAGGATTTCATTTGTTCTATTCGATAATGTGATTGACTAAATGATACCCGCTGACTTTCTTTGCAAAATGTACTGTAAGCATTTGTCACACTATGAAATGAATCCAATAATTCATTTTCAATTGAAGCTTATGAGACAGATGACTGATAACATGAAACATTCAAAGCGTGCACCATACATGCGGTGTACAGACGCAGCTCAATAGGGAATAGTTGCATGTGCATCAAATAGCCTTATTATTAGTAGTGCTTTATTATCTGCAGTCTCTCTCATGCTTGACGTGCAGGAGCGGACTTACCCTGCCACCACAGTTAGTCTTCAGAGGAAACAGGAAAAGGTAGGAGAGAAGAAAATGGGCGAGAGAAAGAATAGGAAGCAAGAAGATGAGAGCGGAAAACCAGCAGATGGGTGAGGCTGGACTTGTGACGGGGGAGCTGGTAAAGCTCGAGGAGACCTTGGGGTGTAAAAATACTGCAGTAGTGTTGGTGTGAATGGATTCAGGTAAGATATTGTCATTTATACTTTAAAGGTATAACCTTTAGAAACACGAACCTACTGATATCCGTTCTCAGTATAATATATGACTTGGTATTACACATATAATATGCTAGGCCTATACTGTTATACTGATAAGACATTTATCAATTTACAGTTTGAAACCTTCAATTTGTATTTCGAATGCTTGTTATCATCATCATTTTTGATCAAATCTGAAAAGAACTGCTGAAAAACAGGCCTGCAGCAGCAATATGTTATACTATACTAGCAATAGTACTGCAGTAACACTCAGATGAGCCTCCCTGTGTATCTGATCAGCAGGTTATACCTAGCTAGCGGGGAACGTTCTCACAACTTTGGCTAACATTACCTACAGGTTCTAATAATGTTTTAAAGAAACGTTTTAATCTGATGTTCAAAGAACCTTTTTAGGATGTTTATTATTTCAAATAATGTTCCTATAAGGTTTAAGGTTAACTAAGACATAACGTCTTAACTGCAACATTCAGAGGATGTTTTGAGGATGTTATTGAGGCCTGAGATGACAGAAAGTGTTTTTATAAAACGTTCCTTTAATGTGATGTGTTAACAAAGGTGGAACGTTTTGCCTGCAACATTCTAAGGATGTGTTTTGGACGTTGTTGGGTAACACATTAAAGATGCTCTTTATAAAACGTTCCCTTAATGTTACATGATAACAAATGAAGAACATTCTCCAAGCAACATTCTGAAAATGTTTTCAGGATGTTATTCTTTTTTTATAAAACGTTCCTGTGATGGCAAATGAACACGGTCATGGTCAACGTCAGATTTATTTCTAGAGCGCTTTAAAAAAACAAACTTGTTGCTTTTGTTTGAAAAGGGTGTTTTAAAAAAATGATCACCATAATTTCCTTTTGAATAAAACCAACAAGCACGTATTTCATGATAAGCTGGAAGCAGATATTGCATGTTTGCGGTGGCATGTGTGAGTTCCCAGCTAGACATTTTTGGTTCTCAAAAGATTCTGAGAATGTTACCATTCATTGTTCTAGGAATGTTTTCAGCGGGACGTTAGGTTCTTCTGAAAGGTAGGATAACCATCCATCCATCCATCTTCTCCCGCTTATCCGTGGTCGGGTCGCGGGGGTAGCAGTTCCAGCAGAGAGCCCCTCACTATTGCGGTAAGCGTGTTGTCACTTCCGGGCTATCCTGTGTGCGTGCTCTGCTGCTGATAGCTTATATTATCTTAAATAAAAAAAAATTGTTTTTACAATTCTTGATCACGGCAGCTAGCCTACCTGACGTTATAATCACACGTTACTACAGCTTAAGCACTCACAACTCTCCTTCTCTTAGCGACTGTAACAGTTGCTTACACTTCTTTCGGTTTTGCTAACGGTAGCTACTTTAGCTTGATAGCTAACCATGGCTACTTCCCCACCCTCGGGTGCTATTTCCTGCTCTATCTATCTTATGTTTGGCTATTTCCCTTCCTCCTTTACTGGTACCGATAGGCCTGCGTGTGTTAAATGTAGTACAGTTGCTAGGTTGGAGGCGGGAATCATAGCCATAGAAGCCCGGCTCCGCATTTTAGAAAGTAACTCAGCTACATTAAAACCCATGTTAGCCGGTATAGACCGGCAAGAGGTAGCTCGTACTAGCCGTCCCCCGACAACTCCCGAGCAGCTAGGAGACTGGGCGACTGCCCGTCTACACTACAGGCATCGAAAAATGCTTTCAATGCTTCGCCCATTCATTTGAATGGGGTGACGTAGAAGATTTTTAAACTTCGCTGAACTGCATTGTGTGGAGCATGGCATGGCTTTGCAAGCATCACGAGCATCTATCGGCATCAAAAGTTGAACAATGTTCAACTTTTGAGGCTCGATGCTTGGCATCAGCCAATCAAATCCCGCGTATGCAAATCTGACAGTACAAGCACTAGCCAATCAAACCGCGTGTATGCTGGGAGAGACTACGCAGGTCATTTCCTCATATTCCAAAAAATTGAGGGAAAATTCATTATAGCGGTAGTGAATCACCCGGTGCTGAATGATCAGTCTCTGTTCATCTACCGGGATACAAACCGGAGGAGCGAGGCATGGAGGGAGGAGGCAGAGACAGTGGGTGAAACTGGTAGGTTTTCGCCTGTTTGGGGATTTTATATCCAGTTTACTTCGTTTTAACATTGCTATTGCTTTGTATGCCGGGGGCGGGTGGGAGATTCCTGATTGGTTGTTTGTCGCCTTGGGCGCGAGAAATCGTCAAGCCTCAGACATGCCCAGCTTCAAGATTTTTTGATGCCTGTAGTGTAGACGGGCCGTCAGAAGGGGCATGAAGCGAGACTCGCAGGTCCCCACCAACCCGTTCACTTATCTAACAGATTTTCTCAACTCAGCGAGACACGCTTTGTGAAGCCAATTCTGGTTATTGGTAGCGCTATTATGAGACACGTGAATTTAGAGACCAAAGCCTCCATAGTCACATGCATTCTGGGGGCCAGAGCGGGCGACGTTGAGGCGCATCTTAAACTGCTGGCTAAGAATAAACGTAAATACAGTAGGATTGTTATTCACGTCGGTGGTAATGATGTTTGTTTACGCCAATCAGAATGCACCAAAGTTAATGTGGAGTCGGTGTGTAGTTATGCTAAAACAATGTCGGACACCGTAATCTTCTCTGGTCCCCTCCCCAATCTGATCAATGATGACATGTATAGCCGCATGTCATCATTTCAGCGCTGGTTGTCTTGGTGGTGCCCAGCAAATAATATGGGCTTCGTAAATAATTGGACAGCCTTCTGGGGAAAACCTGGTCTGATTAAGAGAGACGGCATTCATCCTACTTTGGAAGGTGCAGATCTCATTTGGGCAAACATTTCAGGGCTTTGTGGACTTGATCCATGACGAACTGGAGTTGAGACCAGGAGGAGGAGTCGCAGTTTTATATGTTTCTCTGCACTCTCTCCAATAAAATACCCAATATTAACGGTGTGTGTGTCTGCCCAAGGACAATTTAAAGTAAAACCTAATAGAGGTGTCACACATAATAACTTAATAAAAACAACTACTACAGTGCAACAAAACAGGAAGATTAAATGTGGACTCTTAAACATAAGATCTTTAGCATCTAAAGCAATATTGATAAATGATTTAATATCAGATTATAATGGTTGAGACATGAAGAATATGTCAGCATAAATGAGGCCACTCCACCCAGCCATATCAATACTCATATTGCTCGAGACACGGGCCGAGGAGGTGGAGTTGCAGCAATCTTTAACTCAAGTTTACTTATCAATACTAAACCAAAATTAAATTATACCTCCTTTGAAAGCCTTGTTTTTAGTCTTACGCATCGACCTGGAAAACTTTGCAGCCAATCTTATTTGTTACAGTGTACCGTGCACCAGGTCCTTATTCAGAATTCTTATCAGAATTCTCTGAGTTTTTATCAACTTTGGTTCTTAAAACAGATAAAGTAATTATCGTAGGTGACTTTAATATTCATGTTGACGATGATAAAAATAGCCTTACTGTTGCATTTAACTCTATATTAGATTATATTGGTTTCCGTCAGAGTGTAAATAAACCAACCCACTGTTATAATAACACTCTCGACCTTGTTCTGACTTATAGTATTGAAATTGAGCAACTATTAGTCGAACCGCATAATCCTGCTTTATCCGACCATTTTTTGGTAACTTTCGAAGTACTATTACGAGACTACAAAGCATTAGTCAAAAGCTCCTGCAGCAGAAACCTCTCTGTTAGTGCTATAGCCAAATTTAAGGAAGAGATTCCATCAATACTTAACTCGATAGCATGTCTGCATGTAAGGGAAGAAACTTATACAAAATGTACACCACCCCAAATTGATCATGTTGTTGATAGTGCTACAGATGCGCTGCAAATAAAATTAGACTCTGTTGCTCCTATGAAAAAGAAGAAAATAAAACAACATAGACTAGCTCCATGGCATAATGCCGAAACCCGCAAAATAAAGCAAAAGTCGAGACAACTTGAAAGGATATGGCGTTCCACTAAACTTGAAGAATCTCGTTTAATTTGGCATATTACTCTCAATGAATATAAGAAAGCACTGCGTAAAGTGAGAGCAGCCTACTACTCTTCATTAATAGATGAGAATAAGAATAAGGCAAGCAGCCAAAGCAGCATCCCTCTCCTCTGTCAACATCCTTTTGGACCTGACTGCTGCATTCGACACGGTGAACCATCAGATCCTCCTTCGCACTCTCCAAGAACTTGGAGTTTCAGGCTCTGCACTTTCCCTCCTCACCTCATACCTCAAAGACCGTACCTACAGGGTAACTTGGAGAGGGTCCGAGTCCGACCCTTGTCAATTAACTACAGGGGTCCCTCAGGGCTCTGTTCTTGGTCCCCTCCTCTTCTCCCTGTACACAAACTCGCTCGGATCAGTCATTAGCCTGCATGGTTTTTCATACCACTGCTACGCTGACGACACCCAATTAATTCTGTCCTTCCCCCGCTCAGAGACCCAGGTCGTCGCACGCATCTCTGCTTGTCTAGCTGACATCTCTCAGTGGATGTCTGCTCATCACCTCAAGCTCAACCTTGACAAAACTGAACTGCTTTTCCTTCCGGGAAAAGATTGTCCCACTCTTGACCTGACAATCAACATCGGCACCTCTGTTGTTTCCCCGACTCAGACTGCAAGGAATCTGGGAGTGACCCTAGATAACAAACTGTCCTTCACTGCAAACATCGCTGCTACAACCCGTTGCTGCAGATACACGCTTTACAACATCAGGAGGATACGTCCCCAGCTGACCCAGAAAGCCACGCAGGTTCTGGTCCAGGCTCTCGTCACCTCACGCCTAGACTACTGCAACTCCCTCCTGGCTGGTCTACCTGCATGTGCCATCCGACCTCTGCAGCTCATCCAGAATGCAGCGGCTCGTCTGGTCTTCAACCTTCCTAAATGTTCCCACACCACGCCGCTCCTCCGCTCCCTCCACTGGCTTCCGGTAACTGCTAGAATCCACTTCAAGACACTGGTACTTGCATACCATGCTGTGAATGGATCTGGCCCTTCCTACATCCAGGACATGGTTAAACCATACACCCCAACACGTGCACTCCGCTCTGCATCAGCCAAACAGCTCGCTGCACCCGCACTGCGAGGGGGACCCAAGTTCCCATCAGCAAAAACACGTGGGTTTGCTATCCTGGCTCCAAGATGGTGGAATGAGCTCCCCATTGACATCAGGACAGCAGAAAGCCTTCACATCTTCCGGCGCAGACTGAAAACTCATCTCTTTTGACTCCACTTCGAGCGATAGAATTACTAACAAAGAACTGCTAACAGAGCACTTATATGCTAATAAAGGACTGGCTTATCTAAAGCCAGTTGAGTAGCACTTGAAATGTTTGGCTCTATGAAACCTGATGTACTTATATGATTCTGTTTTCTTCAAGGTTGTGTCTTCCTGGTCGAATGTACTTATTGTAAGTCGCTTTGGATAAAAGCGTCAGCTAAATGCAATGTAATGTAATGTAATGCAAGATTTCTTTTCAGCACTGTAGCCAGGCTGACAGAGAGCCACAGCTCGATTGAGCCTTCTATTCCCAAAGCACTCAGTAGTAATGATTTTATGTGCTTTTTTAACGATAAAATTGTTACTCTTAGAAGCAAATTCAATGACCTCTTGCCTTTGACCAGTATAGTGTTATCAACAGCTCCCGGAAATGTAAGCTCTAATATTACACTAGATAAACTAGAATGCTTTTCAGCCATAAACCTTGAACAATTAAATTCAATGATTCTTTCTTCTAAACCATCAACGTGCATGTTAGGGTGCATTCACACCTAATAGTCCGTTTTCTGGTGCGCACCAGACGACAGTTTGTTACATTGTTTCATTTTTCAGAAGCTTCGGTTTGCGTTCACACGGGCAAAACTCAAACGGACTATAAACTTTAAACTCATGCTGTCAAAATTATCGCGTTAACGGTGGTAATTCATTTTTTGAATTTATTGCGTTAAAATATTTAACGCATTTAACGCATGTGCAGAATGGCCCGCCCCATACATCCCACCAGTGGCAGCGCCAGGGTATGGCTGGGGTAGGCTACACCCATACCAAGAAATGGCTTAGCCCCACAATGAACAATGATGTTAAGGTAAGCAAAATAAAGTCCGCCAACTGGCGCGGAGAATTGCACAGACAGCAGTTAGTAAGATTGATTTCAGTAGCCACTTGTCTGGAAATACCGAAGACCAGAAACGGTTTTGAAAACTTTTGTCATGTAGTGATCGTTTTCTCAATAGAACATCTTTGATAATGTCTTCTGGCCAATCAAAATCAAGATAACGGCGTGGTGTTGTTGCAGGAAGTCCCGACGGAGAATACTTTTGCTGTAGTACAGGTAACACATAACTGGTACGCAGGTTATGTGCGTAATCTGAAATGCGTACCGTCACTTGTGTCACAAAGCGCATTTGCGTACCGACGTACTTGTGAAGCTTTTCCAGAAGGCGGTTAGATCACCGGACGACAGAGTCGGTCTCCGTGTGCACAGACAGGCTGCTGTTAACGTCGGTCTGTACAACGGAATTGTACCAAAACTACGCCAACCGGCTGCGGAGGGAGACTCCCCCCCTACACTGGAGAACTGCGCTAAAACAGCTGATCACAACGTTCACACTCTGTGGTCACGAAGTACTCTACTAGCCTCCCCCCGTCGACTTTCCTGAAGTACTCCCCCGTTGATAGAAATCAACACGTAATGAATTAAGACCCCACGGTTTTATGATTGATAGGTGCTCTCTTTCATTTTGACACACAGAAAAATGTTACAATAAACATGTTAAATGGATATATCCGCCATCTTTCATTTATCTTTCCATTCCCACAACAATATACAGAAATTAGATCTTTTGGACATAGTTCGAATGGTGATTAATCATGATTAATTAATTTTTAAGCTGTGATTAATCTGATTAAAAATTGTAATCGTTTGACAGCCCTACTTTAAACACAAGTAATGTGCACGGAAATGCTGTTCAACCATTGGTCAGTCATTAAGGGAGTAAAAACACAACTCCCGGCAATTTCTACCGGAGCCTATGGAGCATCGGCACTTTCGGCAGGTTATTCTCATGCTGCTGTTAATCTGGAGATCAACAGACACTAGCGGCCCACGCATATGATTATAATCAGACAACGTCCGTTAAAAAACATTATAACATAATGAGAGACGTTCTGCAGTAAGAAGGGGCGTTTCACCGACGACAGGTGTTCTTACTTTTTTGTAGTTGATGGAGCATTTTTACTTTACACGACACTGTTCAACACTTAATTCTGCTTCACTCTTTAAATTAACAACCGCGGATGTCTTGAAAGACTCTTTCGTTAAGATGTTTGACGGACTGCGTTCACACCAGCAATGAACCGCTCCAGAGTTCGCAAGCAAGCGCTCCGAGACCACCTATTTTAGCGGACCAGAGTCCGGTTGTTTAGTTCACTTCAGAGGTCTCGGACTGCGTTCACACCGACCCAAATGAACCGCACCAAGCGGCTAAACGCACCAGGGTTCGATTCAACCGGACTATACAAGGCAGGTGTGAACGCACCCTTAGACCCAATTCCAACTAAGCTGTTGAAAGAAGTTTTTCCATTAATTAGCACTTCTTTATTAAATATTATGAATATGTCTTTATTATCAGGCCATAGCCTGATAATAAAGACATATTCATAATATTTAATAAATACAATCATTTAAAGTTGCAGTAATAAAACCTCTTCTTAAAAAGCACAACCTCGATCCAAAGGTTTTAGCCAACTATAGACCTATTTCTAATCTCCCATTCCTCTCAAAAATTCTTGAGAAAGCGGTCGCAAAACAGCTGTGTGATTACTTAAAAAACAATGATTTATTTGAAGATTTTCAGTCTGGCTTTAGAACACATCATAGCACAGAGACAGCTCTGGTTAAAGTCACAAATGACCTCAGACAAGGGACTTGTCTCTATTCTTGTTTTGCTCGATCTCAGTGCTGCATTTGATACTATCGACCATGATATCCTATTGCAAAGACTAGAGCACTTAGTTGGCATACAGGGAACTGCTTTAGGCTGGTTTAGGTCCTATCTATCTGAACGCTCTCAGTTTGTACGTGTTAACGATGAATCTTCCACGCAAACCAAAGTTAGCCATGAAGTGCCACAGGGCTCGGTGTTTGGACCTATTTTGTTCACATTATATATGCTTCCGTTAGGCAATATTATAAGGAATCCTTCTGTAAACTTCCACTGTTATGCGGATGATACTCAACTATATTTATCCATCAAGCCTGATGAAACCAATCATCTAAATAAAATTCAAGACTGCCTTAAGGACTTAAAAACATGGATGACCTTAAACTTTTTGATGTTAAACATGATCAAAACTGAAGTTATTGTACTCGGCCCAAAGAATCTACGAAACAAACTATCTAAAGATATACTAGTTATGGATGGCATTAATTTGGCCTCCAGTGAGACTGTAAGGAATCTTGGTGTTATAACGCCCACATAAAATAAATCTCAAGGACCGCCTACTTCCATCTACGCAACATTGCCAAGATTAGGCATATCTTGCCTCAAAACAATGCAGAGAAACTAGTCCATGCATTTGTTACTTCTAGGCTGGATTATTGTAACTCTTTATTATCAGGGTGTAGTAAGAAGTCAGTTAAGTTGCTTCAGCTGATTCAAAATGCTGCAGCACGTGTACTAACTAGAGTTAGGAAAAGGGGGGGGGCACCTTACTCCGTCTTTCTGACTGTTTGTACCTGTGTACTCTCATGTTCCGATTAACCCAGCTTCCCTCAATCTCTTTTTTTGTATCCATATATACGCCGGGATCCTGAGTCGAGGCTAATCCTGTTGCTGTGGTCGTGTGTCCTGGATCCTCTATCCTGAGTACTGGATCTGAGAACTGGACTTCGAGTCGTGGCTGAACCTGTCTCTGCGGTCCTGCCAGACCCTCACCATACTACTTCCCTGATGGCTCCCACAAGATTGCTGACATCCTCTTGGATTCATCTTCTTATTATAGACACATGCATTTCCAAACATTTGGACTACCTATGTTGTAAATGTATTTTCTTTTTTGATTTACACACGGCATCTATTGCACGTCTGTCTGTCCTGGGAGAGGGATCCCTCCTCTGCTGCTCTCCCTGAGGTTTCTCCCATGTTTCCCTTTAAACTGTGGGGTTTTCTCTGGAAGTTTTTCCTTGTACGATGTGAGGGTCTAAGGACAGAGGGTCAAAGGACAGAGGGTGTCGTATTGTCATACTGATATTCTGTAAAAACTGTGAAGACCACTGAGACAAATGTAACATTTGTGATATTGATTGATTGATTGATTGATTGATTGATTGATTGATTGATTGATTGATTGATTGATTGATTGATTGATTGATTGAGCCCCAAACTTCCTTTTCCCTGGCCACATCAACCAGCTCTGACTGGGGGATCCCAAGGCGCTCCCAGGCCAGCGAAGAGATATAATCCCTCCACCTGGTCCTAGGTCTACCCCTTGGTCCCAGTGCTGAAGGTCGCAGACCGATGAAGCCATTAGAACCAAATCATCTGCAAAAAGCAGTGGTGCAATCCTTAGTCCACCGAACTGCAGACCCCCTCCCCCACGACTACGCCTTGAAATCCGATCCATGCATATTACAAACAGGATTGGTGACAAAGCGCAGCCCTGACAGAGGCCAACCCTCACCGGAAATGGGTCCGACTTACTGCCGACACCTGGACGACCTGGACCCAGCTCTCGCTTTGGGAGTACAGAGATTGGATGCCCCTGAGTAGAGACCCCATACTCCCGCAGCACCTCCCACAGTAACTCCCTGGGAACTCGGTCATACGCCTTCTCCAAGTCTACAAAACACATGTAGACCGGATAAGCGTACTCCCAGGCCCCCTCCAGGATCCTTGCGAGAGTAAAAAGCTGATCCGTCGTTCCACGACCAGGACGGAATCCGCATTATTCCTCCTCAATCTGAGGTTCGACAATCGGCCTGACCCTCCTTTCGAGTACCTTAGAGTAAACTTTCCCGGGGAGGCTGAGTAGTGTGATGCCTCTGTAATTGGCACACACCCTCTGATCCCCCTTTTGAAAAAGGGAACCACCACCCCGGTCTGCCACTCCTTCGGTACTGTTTCCGACTTTCACTCAACGTTGATGAGACGTGTCAACCATGACAGTCCATCAACACCCAGAGCCTTCAGCATTTCCGGGCGGATCTCATCCACCCCCGGGGCTTTGCCACTGTGGAGTTTTTTTCACGACCTCAGTGACCTCCCCCCCGGGAGATTGGTGTTGATCCCCCGTCATACTCCAGCTCTGCCTCTAACATAGAGGGCGGAGTTGTCAGGTTCAGGAGTTCCTCAAAGTGTTCCTTCCAATGCCCTAACACCCCATCAGTTGAGGTCAATAAGATCCCATCCTTACTGTACACAGCTTGGATGGTTCCCTGCCTACCCCTCCTGAGGTGTCGGACAGTTTTCCAGAACAACTTTGGTGCGGCCCGAAAGTCCTTTTCCATGTCTTCTCCGAACTTCTCCCACACCCGCTGCTTTGTCTCGGCCACGGCTGAGGCTGCTGCCCTTCGGGCCTGTCGGTACCTTGCAACTGCCTCGGGAGTCCCCCGGGATAACAAATCCCTGAAGGCGTCCTTCTTCAGTCGGACGGCTTCTCTGACCACCGGTGTCCACCAGGAGGTTCGAGGGTTACCGCCCCTTGAGGCACCTAAGACCTTGAGACCACAGCTCCCCACCGCGGCTTCGGTAATAGAGGCTTTGAACACCGACCACTCTGGTTCATGTCCCCAACCTCCACAGGAATGCCCGAAAAGCTCCGCCGGAGGTGTGAGTTGAAAGCCTCCTGAACTTGGGCCTCCTCCAGACGTTCCCAGTTCACCCAAACTACACGTTTGGGCTTACCAGGTCTATCCAGAGGCTTCCCCCGCCACTCGACCCAACTCACCACCAGATGGTGATCAGTTGACAACTCCGCCCCTCTCTTTACCCGAGTGTCCAAAACATACGGCCTCATGTCCGATGATACGATAACGAAATCGATCATGGACTTTCTGCCTAGGGTGCTCTGGTACCACGTACACTTATGAGCATCCTTATGTTCGAACATGGTGTTTTTTATGGCCAATCAATGACTAGCACAGAAGTCCAGTAACAAACCACCACTCTGGTTCAGATCAGGGGGGCCGTTCCTCCCAATCACGCCCCTCCAAGTGTCTCCATCATTGCCCACATGTGCGTTAAAGTCTCCCAGCAAGATTAAAGAGTCCCCTTCAGGAGCCCCATACAGGACTCTTTCCAGGGTCTCCAAGAAGGCCGTATACTCTGAATTGCTGTTTGGTGCATAACCAGTTTAGCCCTGAGCCTGTTTTTCAGGTCTCAGGCTCGAAAATGACATTCCCAGAACAAATGACCATATCTTCCCTTCTAAAAGGGTTAAATTAATAATCTTTTTTCTCAAAGTAATGATAAACCTGTGAGTTGGATGTAGAAAAGTCAGAATCAATATAGTTGTTTTTTATTTTAAAGAAAATTCAGATTGAACATAGTAAAAAACTGTACATTATCGTGTCCGTCCAAAAGTAATTTTTTACTTATAGTGAAAACTACCCTTGGATGATGGTAAGGTAGACTAAAAGCTTTAGGAATCCAAAGTACAACATATAGTAAGTATCCTGTATCAAGATTGATGCAAAACAAGTGACATTTGATCTTTTTAGAGAGGTTTAGCAAAAAAAACTCCACCTCTGAGGTGATTTGGGTGGAAATGGGGGTTTTACCGTTTTGTGAGTGAATTTCGGTGCAGTCATCTGTTAGCATTTTTCGCTCGTTGTTAAAATGATCAGTTAGATGAGTTTCTTTCCGTTACATGGATATAAAACATTCATAGTTTATTAAATGAACATGCCCTCAGACACTGTTTCCTGCAAGATGTTGCAGGAGGGCCCCGGTACCGGGGTCTCTCGGGCTTAACAGGATAAGCACACACAACAGTCAGAGTCTTCCCCCCCATAACCCGCAGGCGTAGAAAGGCGACCCTCTCGTCCACTGGGGTAAACTCCAACAACGAAGCACCCAACCGGGGACTTGTGAGTATCCCCACACCCGCCCGGCGCCTCACACCTTGAGCAACTCCAGAGAAGAATAGAGTCCAACCCCTATCCAGAAGTAAGGTTCCAGAGCCGCCGCTGTGCGTAGAGGTGAGCCCAACCAGATCCAACTGGTAACGCTCCACCTCCTGCACAAGCTCCGGCTCCTTCCCCCCCAGAGAGGTGACGTTCCACGTCCCCAAAGCCAGCTTCTGTCGCCCGGGTCTGGTCCGTCGAGACCCTCCGCTTTCACTGCCACCCTTCTGGCAGCGCACCCGACCCCATTGCTGTTTCCCGTAGGGCAGGGGCGCCCAACCTTTTTTGAACCGAGAGCTACTTTTAAAGTTGCCAGTCTGCCGAGATCTACCAGTCCAAATAGAGAGGCGTAGCCATTACTGACAGCCTACTACCAGGTAAATACACACTTCTACTTGTATAAAACTGACCTTTGTATGATGAATACTTCATAAAATACTGCAGATCCTTTATCTTACCTCTTTCTAATTTAACTGAAGTTACACAGCAGTGTTGTTGACACAGAGTTGGAGTTTATTCACACGTCACTACAGTGGGTAATGCTTTCAAGAAACATTGAACAGTGCTGCCACATGTGACACAGGGAAAAAAGAAAAGACACTGAACCCTTTCTTTGCCATTATATAAAAATAGTGTTTCTACAAAAGTATAAATGAGGCTTACTAATAAGACAACTCAGATCTGAAGCTACTCAGGAATCTGCTGCCAAAGTGCAATAAAAAAGACCAAATTTATAGAATCAAACCCTTTTTTTGTTGCATTTTAGTCGAGTATAAAAAGAAATGCCTTTAAAATAGGATGCAAGCAACACTAGCTTCTTAACCTGAATTGATAATAGACTATAATCAATTTAAGTTTGCATTCTTATACCGTTGTGTACAATAATTATAATTAATAAGTTCAAACAAACTAAAACTTACAGCTGATTAATAACGGTATCTAACTTGAGTTTGTATTATATCAAAAACCTGTTGAAATGCTACTGTTATTTTTATTACGCATCGGCAGCCTCCAGGAAAGCTTCTTTCACAACTTCGCTGTCTTTGAAAGACTTCATGTGTTTCGCAAGAACGTGACTGACACGATAAGATGCTCTTGAGCAGCCTTGCTCTTGTTGTTGGGCCTGGTGAAAATGGACTGCTGTGCATTTAGCTGTCCTCTCAGGCCCCTCCCCTTTTGGAGCGTAGGGCAGAATTAGGAGGGAATTCCGTCTCGTAGCGTTTGAGCACTGTTTTGAAATGCCGCTCCTAAATTACCCTTCTTCGATAAATCCACGCTCGCATTGCAGATGAGACAGATGGACTTTGAATTGGAATAGATACAAAAATAATCATCCTCCCACTCGGAGTGAAAACTATATATTTTTTTTTTTGCTTCTGACCAGAATATTCTTTGACAACTTTGCCTGCTTTTGCCTCACACTCATTTGTATATCTCTCCCAGGAGGAATCCAAGGTCTTCCACACTCCCAAGACCAGCCAGGCCTCTCCGCCCTGGAACAACTGTTTCCCACTGCCGCCATAACCAACCTCCACTCCCAGCTCCCCTTTTCTAATAAACAAATGTTACTTTCACAGCTGATTCCGAGTCTGATTCTGGGTCCCCTCCAGTACATGTGACACCGACAGTGACTTGTACTAGCTGCTGGTCGCATTTAAAAAAAAGAAAAGACTTCTGAACGGAACGATAACGCACGTTATCTTACTCTAAAAATAATAACATTCTGGCAACATAAAAAAATCTAACTTTCGGCTGAAAACGTTTTAAGAATAGTAGGGCATAGTGTTCTAACAATGTTATCAAAAACATTTAAAAAAGGTTATTATCAAGCATTTTAAGAATGTCTTTAGAGAACGTTATCCCACCTTTCAGAAGAACATTCTGGGAACCAAAAGAAAACATCCCACTGAAAACATTCCTAGAACAGTGAATGGTAACATTCTCAGAATGTTTTTAGAACCAAACATTTCTAGCTGGGTAGTAGTACAGTGTATCAGTATTAGTGTGCAGTAGTAGTATTAACACTCACATGGATGAGTTTCTCTGTGTATCTGATCAGCAGGTTATAGTACTACAGTATGTCAGTATTAGTGTGCAGTAGTAGTATTAACACTCACATGGATGAGTTTCTCTGTGTATCTGATCAGCAGGTTATCGTACTACAGTATATCAGTATTAGTGTGCAGTAGTAGTATTAACACTCACATGGATGAGTTTCTCTGTGTATCTGATCAGCAGGTTATCGTACTACAGTATATCAGTATTAGTGTGCAGTAGTAGTATTAACACTCACATGGATGAGTTTCTCTGTGTATCTGATCAGCAGGTTATCGTACTACAGTATATCAGTATTAGTGTGCAGTAGTAGTATTAACACTCACATAGATGAGTTTCTCTGTGTATCTGATCAGCAGGTTGCGCAGGATGCCGGCCTCGTTGAGGTCTCCGAGGCGGATCATGTCCTCCACACCGTGGATGGAGGTCGGGTGCATCGGCTTGATGTTTGTTGCATTCTGGGGGGAGATCCAGTGCTCCTGTTGGGGGGGGGGAGTAATAAGCAGGGAACAACAGTGTTAGTCAACACAAAATAAATAAATATTTACTAAACTAAACTTCTGGTTGAAGAACTTAAACAATTCCCGATGACCATGACGTGACAGTGAAAGAATTACAATTCAAACATAATACAACAAAATAAATCTTTCACAAAATAAATCTAAAATAGAACTAGAACTAGTAATACACTATGAAAACTAACAAAAAGTGTTCCAGCACTTACGTTTCCTTCATCATCTAACACCTGGATCTGTCCTGAGTCACAGAGCTTGACGACAGCGCCGACTGACACCTCAAACTCCCCGCCGCTCTTCAGATCCAACCACACATAGTCGCCCTGAAGGGAAATCCAAAATAAAGACCAATACTAGAATTAGGAAAGGGACCATCACTTATTCAATTAAACCATCAAAAAGAATCTTCATTTTAAATCAATGTCAGAATGACCGCAGTAAGGACGATCACATGAGTAATCAAAATTAGAAATGTTAGTTGATCAGACCCATGATTAGAATCCATTATTTTATTTGTTTTCATAAAGAAATCATAACCGTTTCCAATCTTCAGCAGGACCAGGAGTAACGCAGTCTGGAGTCATTAACATGTGAACCCAAGCAGACACTACCGTGTTGATTGAAGGTGATGCATTAAAGGGGAACTTCTGTATTTCTTAATCTTGACCTTTTCCCATGATTTTGTGTCTAAGGGACTTATGGGGACAAACATGTTTGTAATTGGTCGAGTATTGAATGAGCCCGTGCAGTGGACAGTGCAGCTTTTGGTCAAAATAGCATCCCAGTCGAAAAATACGATAGTTCCCCTTTAGTCTTAGCAGGGTTAGTCAATTAAAAAGGTGCAGTGTGAAAGGGTGAAATAATCCCCGATGATCTCCAGACAGACTGGGCTAGAAGCTTCTGGAAAGGACAAAACACCAAATGTGTACCAGGAATCTGTCGAGGTGGACATGGAGGACATCTAACCAGCAGACAGTCATGATGTAGGAGAGGAAAGAAGGGTTAGTACAGATCACATCAGAGCAGTTCACAGATACTCTCCTGTCCAACTATTCAGGGTCAAACTCTCCCCCTGTGACTGAAGAGTCCTCCCCCTTGGATGCAGGAGGGCAGTTACAATGGAATCCAGTGAACAGCGAGGGGTTAAACAGTACATACTGATGTTCTTGTTTTATGATATTGGGTCGTTATTATCGATGCATAAATGTGTCCATTTCTTTCTCTTTTTTTCAAGTTAATTATATGTTGTATATTGATCTGAATCTGCAAAATAACTGGTAACTAAAGTTATCAATTAAATATAGTGGTGTAAAAAGCAAGACATTTGTTTCTAATGTGGGTGGGTAGAAGTACAATGCTGTGGTGTATAACATAAAATACTCAAGTAAAGTACCAGAGACACAATCCAGGACGTTCAGTTGGAATAAATTGGGCAAATTCTGTTGATGTTCAGGTATGTAGTGTCTCTACTTTAAAGAGTTCTCTCCTGCTGATGTTCAGGTGTATATCCGTATGTAGTGTCTCTACTTTAAAGAGTCCTCTCCTGCTGATGTTCAGGTGTATATCAGTATGTAGTGTCTCTACTTTAAAGAGTCCTCTCCTGCTGATGTTCAGGTGTATATCAGTATGTAGTGTCTCTACTTTAAAGAGTTCTCTCCTGCTGATGTTCAGGTGTATATCAGTATGTAGTGTCTCTACTTTAAAGAGTCCTCTCCTGCTGATGTTCAGGTGTATATCAGTATGTAGTGTCTCTACTTTAAAGAGTTCTCTCCTGCTGATGTTCAGGTGTATATCAGTATGTAGTGTCTCTACTTTAAAGAGTCCTCTCCTGCTGATGTTCAGGTGTATATCAGTATGTAGTGTCTCTACTTTAAATAGTCCTCTCCTGCTGATGTTCAGGTGTATATCAGTATGTAGTGTCTCTACTTTAAAGAGTCCTCTCCTGCTGATGTTCAGGTGTATATCAGTATGTAGTGTCTCTACTTTAAAGAGTTCTCTCCTGCTGGTGTTCAGGTGTATATCAGTATGTAGTGTCTCTACTTTAAAGAGTCCTCTCCTGCTGATGTTCAGGTGTATATCAGTATGTAGTGTCTCTACTTTAAAGAGTCCTCTCCTGCTGATGTTCAGGTGTATATCCGTATGTAGTGTCTCTACTTTAAAGAGTCCTCTCCTGCTGATGTTCAGGTGTATATCAGTATGTAGTGTCTCTACTTTAAAGAGTTCTCTCCTGCTGGTGTTCAGGTGTATATCAGTATGTGTCTCTACTTTAAAGAGTCCTCTCCTGCTGATGTTCAGGTGTATATCAGTATGTAGTGTCTCTACTTTAAAGAGTCCTCTCCTGCTGATGTTCAGGTGTATATCAGTATGTAGTGTCTCTACTTTAAAGAGTCCTCTCCTGCTGATGTTCAGGTGTATATCAGTATGTAGTGTCTCTACTTTAAAGAGTCCTCTCCTGCTGATGTTCAGGTGTATATCAGTATGTAGTGTCTCTACTTTAAAGAGTTCTCTCCTGCTGGTGTTCAGGTGTATATCAGTATGTAGTGTCTCTACTTTAAAGAGTCCTCTCCTGCTGATGTTCAGGTGTATATCAGTATGTAGTGTCTCTACTTTAAAGAGTTCTCTCCTGCTGGTGTTCAGGTGTATATCAGTATGTAGAGTCTCTACTTTAAAGAGTCCTCTCCTGCTGATGTTCAGGTGTATATCAGTATGTAGTGTCTCTACTCTAAAGAGTCCTCTCCTGCTGATGTTCAGGTGTATATCAGTATGTAGTGTCTCTGCTTTAAAGAGTCCTCTCCTGCTGATGTTCAGGTGTATATCAGTATGTAGTGTCTCTACTTTAAAGAGTCCTCTCCTGCTGGTGTTCAAGTGTATATCAGTGTGTAGTGTCTCTACTTTAAAGAGTCCTCTCCTGCTGATGTTCAGGTGTATATCAGTATGTAGTGTCTCTACTTTAAAGAGTCCTCTCCTGCTGGTGTTCAAGTGTATATCAGTGTGTAGTGTCTCTACTTTAAAGAGTCCTCTCCTGCTGATGTTCAGGTGTATATCAGTATGTAGTGTTTCTACTTTAAAGAGTCCTCTCCTGCTGATGTTCAGGTGTATATCAGTATACTATGTAGTGTCTCTACTGTGACATGTCTCCTTGCTTTAATGTTCAAAAAGCTCTTTATTTTCCTCATACTGCCTGTGCTGCAGCACCTCTTTTCACCCTCTGTCTGAAACCAGAGCCCAGGCTGCTCTGATTGGTTAGCTGGCCGGCTCTGTTGTGATTGGTCAACCGCTAAGAGATGTCCCACTCCTTAATCTATCAGGTACAACGTGTTGGAGCGCTAGCCAATAGAAGTGCCAGTGTTACACAGTGATGTCACTATGTTACGGGGGAGTGTGTGGGTGTGAACACAGGGATTTAGCCTTTGCAGACCATTTACATGCACTAGAACACACTATCGAACACACTACAGGAGAGGCAACACCCCAACAGTTGGCAGTTGGCAAAAATACTGCACAGTGGTTTATAAGAATATTCTATTCTGATGTGGGACAGGAGAGTTATCACCACTGCCAACATATTGACACGGATTGTGTAACCTTACAGGCCAGCTGTTTCCAGTTGTTCTAACTTTAGTGAAGGTTACCTGCTGCTAGATTAGTATCTATTTAATGAGAAGCTAGGAAAATAATATCAAACATCTCAATAAGCTCACGGCAAGAGTGTGCTCATTTCCCTCATTGCACACACACACACACACACACACACACACACACACACACACACACACACACACACACACACACACACACACACACACACACACACACACACACACACACACACAGGTTCGTACCGGCAGCAGTGTGCTGTGTTTCACCACAGTGTTGACATTGCGTAGCAGTGCCCATTTGGCCAGATCCTTCTCATAGAGTTCCACATACTCCCGACGCTTATACATCTTCACGTGCACAGTCCAAACGTGTGCACTCTGACAATGATTTCTGATGTGAGCAGACCTCTACCCAGCACGGACATGGGAAATGCCACAACTCCGGGTGGAAAGGTATCTTGATTGACCTGATGAGTGCATAATTGTTGCTTCACACATGCAGGTTATGCTCGATACAAAGCCTTCATAAAAACAGTGACATCTTCAAATATCCACCAGGTTCAATTCCAATGGATCGCGCTCACACGTTCCACTGTCGGACCATCTACACAAGCTGAATAGTCCATGTGAGGGTGAAGAACAGCTGATCACAGAACATCCTGCTCGGTGACCTTCAGTCCCGCCTCTCTGGATTGAGACTCCACTTTAAGGATATACAAATATCTAAGTGTATCCAGCTTGCTGATCACTCTGAAGTCTTTAATGCAGAACCATTTGGGGACCATCCTCCTGCTCCCGCTCCCTCTCTCTATCACACTCACACACTCTCACACACTTTGTTGACCCAGCCCAACAACCTCCACTATCGCCCATGGCAACAAGATGTCACTTCCCCCTCAGTCCTATGGTGTTAGATTTCTGAACAGATAAAACACTACACTCTTACTACAATGTCAACGCTGCTATGCAAGACAAACCGTGTTAACTGTTGACTAAGTAGCTAAAGTCAGTATACCGTCACCAACAATACTACATTTCATTTCAACCCAACTGTGTTGATATACAACGGGAAATTAAAAATGATCTCCTGTGTCCAACTCCTCAGTTTTCCTTCCCTCTGACCTCACTGAACTACTCAACCACAACTGAGGGTAAATGTATGTTTTAAGAAATTAAATGCTGTTATCCTTCTTATTTTTAAGGCCAGTCAATTAGCTTTACCATCCGTGGACAAAGACCAATGGTGGCTTCAAAAACATGACAAAAGCGAAAAGGAAACCTGTAACAGAGCCTAGAATACAGAACCAACTATCCACAATGTGAAAGATTTGATGGTGAGCTGCTTCCACTGTGTCTGGCACCAGGTCCACCACTTTGATCCATACTTCTTCTTCTATCTTGACTACTATTATTATCATGATTATAATGAAATGGTGTACTACTGTTCCCAGAGGCCTTCTCCTCTCGCACTGGCAGCAGAGGTATATAAGTCAATATACTGTAATACAACTTTGAGGTACTTCACTATTGTATTACCACCCCAGGGATATGTAATGGTCAATGTTACATCAGGCAGAGGGAAACAGGAGACATGTTGCCTTCTGCTAGGAATCAGATTCCACTTCAGCTTGTCTGATGGCTCTATTCGCTAGCACCTTAAGTCACATGATGCATTTTGCTCCTCCGTCACTTTAATAAAACCATCCTCAAAATAACCATGCCCGACTGCTAGCTAGCTGCTTGTTTACGCATAAATGCTCCCCATTTTATAATTCATGGCAAATTCAGTGAACGTTGTTTACAAAAAACACATTCATTGCCCCCTGAGGACAAACTGTGATAACTTGGATCCCTTGCAGCCAGCACTGGTCAACATTTAGTTTGTCCAACAAGAAAACAAGTATATTATTGTCTAAATTCACTATCTACTAAAACAATGCCATCCCCTTTAGCCTCCCCTGTGCTTTGTGAGTAGTGCTAATTATCAGATGTTATAATGCTATAACACATTACACCGAGCAACAAGCAAGCTATTATCATAATGAGGATGCTAGCATGTAGCTTCAGTCCTGTGAGACGGAGAGGAATGCTCTTTGAGTGTGTGTTACGTCTATGCCAGTTTAATTAAGTAAATACTCCGTCTGGCAAACTGAGACACCTGAACAGTACACCACTAAGCACCTGTTACACCCACCCACCCCCCGACCCCCCCCACACACACACACACACACACACACACACACACACACACACACACACACACACACACACACACACACACACACACACACACACACACACACACACACACACACACACACACACACACAGCCTGTGACAGAGCAAAGAGAGAACCGGCCGGCAGCAAACTATCAGAAACCACATGTTGAATTATTTAACGCAGAGGATCTGTCTTTGTGTCTCCTCTCTTATTCTCATTCTTCTATGCCTCTGGCTTCCTTTTCATTCACCTGGTTCTCCCTCTCTTACTTTACAGATCATGTACTCGTGTCATTTCATAATTCAGATCGTCTTGTTAATTGATCTTATCTTCTTCAATACTGAAGTCATGGTGTTTTTCTACTGATAACTGAGTACAGTAATGTTTTCAATGTCCGGCAACCATTGCTTTATGCAACTGACCAAAATCATGAGGATTGGCAGCGTAACCATACAGTAATGTTAGTTTGATACGACACATGACCTTCGACCTATTACCATTCTAATATAGGGGATACATCACAAACAGTGAAAATAATGAGTGAAAATGAATGCAAGAGATAACGACTAATGGATAGGAAGTTATTAACAGAGGGCGAATACTGTACAAATACAAACGACTGATTGATGGCTGACCTGAATTGTACTCAAACATGTAGCTGTGTATGCTGCTCCGGACGTATGTGCCATACAAGCATGCACAGCTCATGTTCGGAAAACCTTAAAGAAAGACATCAGTAAGGTGGAGCTTCTGTATGAAAGCAATGTAAAGATTTGTATTGGACAAATCGCCGAATTCTGGGGGTTTCAGCGGCCAACACTAGCAGTTGAGAATAAGCAGCCAGAGATATTATCCCCATCGCCTCTCTAAACACGGCTCCAGCAGCAAGCTCGGGGTGTGTGTGTAAATACCTCCCCGTATCTGTGGCTGGGGAAGTGCACTGAGAGGGAGAAAGTCACAGCCTTTGTCTATAGCTTTAACTCACACCACCGCCATCTCTATTAAAAAATTAAATGGTCTAAAAGCACTCTCGTTGTTTGTGACCGTCTTCTACGTGCTGGTAAGACGGGGCAGCGCGAGGTGACCTGATGCGCCACAGTTCCCTACATTGCTGGAGGAACTGGTGCCGGTCCGGGGTGCATACATAAAATTGATAAAATGTGCTAATTCATCACGGGTGGGCAGTGGCAAGCAAGTGTAGAACAAAACTGTGTTTCATCGTTGGGATGAACTCGATAGCGAGTGTATAGGCTGGTCGTGTCGGACTACAGTCAACTGGGCTGTTGTTGGAGAGAAAGGGTAGAGAAAAAAGTCTATGCGCTCCTGATCGGGGGGGCATAGCGCCACTAGAATAGAGTAGTGGTTGTCGCAAGAGGATAAGCTAGTTATCGCTCTTGGACGGTCATCAGGCACCGATCTCAGGACTTGTATACAAGGGTGGAAGCGCGAGTCAAGGTGCCCATCTAAACAGATAATCCCCCACCCCCTCTGAAACCTCTTAATTCGGACTAAATTGAGCTGGATGAACTTTGCTGTCGCGCTGGTGTTTATTACTAGTTCATGTTTGTTTGTCTAATTGTTTGTATCGGGGGTCTATATTGGTTTGTCTACCCGCCGTCTTGTGTATGTTTTGTAACAACTAATAATGAATCAGTCCATAGCCAGGATAAAATAAACTAAACTTTAGTTAACCCTCTGGAGTCGACCACCTTTTAAATGTATTTCTTCTAACATGCGTAATATATAATATATGTTTCTCACAATTGTTTTTTTGTAAACTGCACACAGGTGATACTGAGTCTTCTCGATTAATAGATTATAAACTATACCATGCTTAAATAGACTCCTAAATTATTATTTCATATGTGACATATGTAAGAAAAGGGAGGGAAGAGTCAATTATATTGAGTAATTGATTTTATATTGGGTCATTTATTTCTCAAACCTATCTTTTATGGAAGAAGAAATGTATTTCTGATAAACTAATATTTTATCAAATGGTAAATAGTGAATTAATATAACATTTAGAATAATTGAGAAGGGGTTATATCCACAGGGACTAGCTCACCTTTAACTTACAATAACATGTCTCTGCTTTGGACTGATGAGTATATGATTCTTGCATGTTAAATGACTAAAACAAACCTTACATGTATGCATGTGCATGTGTCAGGAAGGCTCCCAAATAATTCTGAGGGGCCTATCCTATTTTTCTAATTAAATGATAATGTGCTAATCCATTACTTTGAGTTGTCTTCACTCAGGAAAACATCCCTATCAAGTGTTGACCCAATAACTAGGACAGCTCTGAAGGCCAAGGGTCAGAGAGAGAGGGTCACGCTCTCCGGCTGCAGAGAGCACCGCCGCCACGGGCAAGGAGGCACGAGGTCGTTCGAGATGAGACGATTCTAATCTTCAACTTTCTGATGAGATGGGATGCTTCACTTCACCTTTCTGCTGAGATGGGGTTCTTCTATTCATCTTTCTGCTCGGTGGGCTCAAGCAGACAACCCTGCAGGACGAGCGAGGGCTTCAGAGGCTTCTATAATACAAGGTTCCTTGCTTCTTGGAGGAGTTTGATGTGTTCCTAACCTCTCCCATCACGGGGGGACACCTGGATGTGCCACTTGGAATACGCAGTTGCACTGCTCTCAAGCAGATAGCAGAAGGAATGCAAGCAGATGAACCTCCATTTCACTGGGGGATCATACAGTGCTCACTGAATGAGCCACACAAAAGCAGAACAATGGGGGGGGGGTTGAAATATGGCGCTCTGATGAAGAAGAGTTTGAGCCAATCAGCACCTCAGTGCTAATCTACAGTATCAGGATGCCTTTACACACCAGACCAGGCACGTGCACACATAGACCTCAAAGTGGGCTTGAGCCCCTGCCCTTTTTCTTCCTCCAGAGAAAGTGCCCTTTTTATGGGGTGTTTTTTTATACTGCTGTTTGCGCACACTTTCCAAAAATATATTGATTGAATAAAAAAAATATATATCAGGTCGGGAGATTAGACTGTGAAGTTCCGCTGCTCTCTCTACCCTCCATCCCTCCCTTCCCAACACACTCTCACTCCATAATCGTCCAGGAGCGACGTTTGGTCAGGGTCCGTGGCGTGCAGTTGTGATGCTCCTCGGCTCCTTCAGCGTCATAAAGGGACGCAAATAGCTTTCAACTGATTGCAATGTATTCCCATCTGCGGCGGGATTTGACGCTCATGGAAGCACGGCATCCGTTTGTGTCCCCTGCCCTTAAAGGCAATGTGAGCGTCCATTCCCATTGGGTAACGGAGAATTGTACACCCGGAAGTAAGTATTCCCCTTACTGTCGATTGATTTTACAGTGATATCTGCACTACTCATCGACTAAAAAACACCAGATTATCCTTGTTAATTACACAACATTGATTGGTTTAAATTGTGTGCAATGCTTTTGTATTTTTCGCCTTCGATTCCGAGAAACAAATATTTTTTCGGAGTAAAGGATGGCAGAACCACTACACTACCCAGAATCCCCAGCAATCGTTTAGGTCTACACCATGTGCACTGTTTGACAAACCCCGTTTTTTTCACCATTCATTCCAATGGCTAGCGTCTATGTCACGTGATCTTCAAATTTCTCCCTGCAGAAAAAAAAAACATGGCCGAACTTCGTTTTATTCTCGGTGGAAAATGTCTATTTTAAAGTTAGTTTGGCCATTAAAATGCGTTTTGATGTCATTTGATGCGAGAAATATGAGTTATTATTTCAGATTATTTGTGCAGTGGATGTACATGATCTTTAGTTTGCTAGTTATTACGAAGATTACTTCAGGAAATTGCGTCCATAGAACGTTTTCATTGTTACCAAGGTGGTTGCTAGGGACGCTGCTATCGATATTATTTCTGTTATGTTGTGTAACTGTTTAATGGTGCTAGCCCCTTCCCCGTCAATGTATAGTGTTGGTCCACAGCGCAAACGTCTTAGTTTAACAAAATCCGCATCTAAAGATACGTTATTTTCCCCTGTGCAATTCCAGTCTCACATCTCACAGCACATCGTCATTAACAAATACCGGAAACAGACCGAAAACATTTAAAAAAAAAAGAAATAATACTTTATTCCGAGTGTGCTTGCTTTTCTCTTTGAAAGTCATCACATAACGGCATTGTAATACATGGTTCGGCTGCATTAAATATTACATATCTGCCATAGTTCTGTATTTATAGAGCCCTGGTGAGAAGACTTCTAGACAAACATGAGGAACTGAAAACGTGATGTGGATCATAAATATATCAGCCATTAAACAACATCTTACATTTCTTTTCACACAATACGTCTCCTTGCAGTATCAACACTAATTCGGCTGACTTTTATATTTGATCCAATTAGTATTTACACCATAAAGGTGCACAGCTGATATAAAGGGACACCTAGTGGTTAAAGCATGTTATTGAATTTCATTATTTTTATTATTAGATATTAATAGGATCCCTATAAAGTATATTCATTACTCGTTATTCTCTACTAATAGTTAATTAAAGACTGTATATAATGACCATTTTGCACATCCCTTTCAAGATTTCAAGATTTTCTAAGGTTTATTGACATATCATATACACAACTACGGTGTAGTTATGCATTGAATGAAAAACTTGGGTCGCAGGTTCCTCAATAGTGCATTACAAGACATCTATCAATATTTGTGCATACAGTACTCCAGCAATGTTAACTATGTTGAAGCACTTATTTTAACTGATATTATACATATGGATTATACTCTTATAAGATGTATGTAGATATTTAATCTCCGGCCTTGTCAGGTATTGAACAATCAATAAATAAAGAACACAGAATTGTTAAATATGAAACACAGAATTTGTGTGATTATACTAAATGATTTTCAAATAAACACCACTGCATATTTACAATTGTTACACATGCTGATGTAACGCAAATGTTTCCAACTTGGGATCAATAAAGTATATCTTATCTTAAGCTGATCGATGGCTACTGCTATATTTGCAAAATTTGCCTCTGAACCTTGACAAGTACATGTTTCAGGCTTATCAATTAATGTAATGTAATGTAATGTTATCAATTAACAACAGGGGTCACAAACATAAGACCAGCTGTTAAATAAAGCTCTTCTGACCTTAGCTGGCATGTGGGTATATCAGGGCCGGACTGGGACAATAAGTCAGGCCGGGAATTATACACCCAGTCAGGCCACTACCAGTTTTTTGTGCCATTTTGCTGGATTTATTTCTTCAATATTTACAGCGTTGTTGCCCATAGTGATAGCCCTCTAGTTTAAATCTACTACCCAAAAATAAACATATGGACATGGGCTACTATTTAAAACAAAAATGCAAATCTATTTAGGAACTATTCATGTGAACATATTTTAAGTAGGGGCCGACTTCAATCTCTCTAGGGGGTCCGTGGGCATGCTCCCCCGGTAAGATTTTTTTTTTAAATGTTGGACTTAAATGCATCAATCTGGTGCATTTTGAGGGAGAAATAAAGAGACTACACCCATATGAAACAGAACTGTATACATTTAAATAATCATAACATCACAAGAACATGGCCATAACCAGAGTTGGGTGAAACAGTAATAATATTACTTTTGTCGGTAACGGAGTAGTGTAACGCGCTACTTTATAATTCAGTAATCACACTACAGTTACTAACATTGCCCCGACACCCGTTACTTCGTTACTTACTCAAATCAGTCATAATCAAACCTCAACAAACACCTGCAAAGAACACATGCTAATGTGAAGCTAACACACAGCTATTTGTTGTTTGTTTATATCACGTAGTCTGTTCTTCTTCTCTGTTTTCCGGTTGTCGCCTGTTTTGAATGACGAATACACACTACCGCCGCCTGCTGGTAAGGAGAGTTATTGCCACTCACGCATGCGCAGTTCGTACGTGCTCGGCTGAAGTCTTTGTGGTGTCTGGTTCCAGTGCAACACATGGCCAACACGCGGGAGGACACGCCGACGCAACAGCGTGAGCAGAGATATACTGCGCAAAATATACAGATAGCAGGAGACAGAGGACATCCACGGTCAGATAGGAAAACATTCAGGAGCTATCTGGATCAGTCTTATGCGACAATGGAAACTGAACTAAAGAGAACATTTGAAACTTTAGCAGTCTGCATGATCTGCCTGTAGGGAGGAGCGGGCCGGCCCTGCGAGTAAAGTAACGAGTAAAGTAACGAGTACGGTAACGAGTTACTTTATGTAGAGAGTAACGAAGTAGTGTAATATTGTGGTGACACGTTATTGGACATAATTCACCTCTCGTATTGTGTTGCCACACGGACCCTTTAGTGGGAACACCTGTAGCATTAGCTTCCATTCCTGCTAGCTCGTCAAGCAGAGCAGTTGATGTGATAACCTCTCTGTTATTAATGGCTAATAAAGATTGGAACTCTGTTCTTAATACACCGCCTCCGACTCCCTTTTCCTGGCACTACACTGGTGACCCCGACGTTTCCGAGAAAGTTTCCGGGAAATTAACGAGCATGGCTGAATGCGTTCGTAAAGCTGCCGCAGAGGCATGGTTCGCACATGTGGAGGCGCAGGTTGGTGGGATTCATCGCAGCCCCCCCACATCATGGCACATATGAGGCGATTAAGGCCCTTCTCCTTAAGACATTTAGCTTATCTGCTAAGGAGAGGGCCCGCCAGATACTTGACATTCAAGGCCTGGGAGACAGCAAGCCATCCCAGCTAATGGAGAAAATGCTAAATCTGCTAGGGGGGGAAGATCCCCGGATTTTATTCACGGAGATTTTCCTGCGTCACTTGCCTCCCCAGGTCCAGACGGCGCTGGCCAAACGCCTGTCACGGAGCCCCATGCTTTGGCTGAGGAAGCAGATCATTTTTTCCTGGCTACACAACAACCCGGTGCAGAGACGTTAGCCATGACGCTCAGCGGCCCACCTGCAGTCAAGAAAGCGTGGCGGAGGCCGGACACGGCTGTGGCGAGCCGGCGTGGAGACACCGGAGAGTGCTTTTACCACGCACGTTTCGGGACAAGGGCGAAGAAATGCATCGCTCCGTGCAGCTACAAACCCCCGGGAAACGGAGGGGCCGGCGCTCAGTAGTGGCTCTGAGCGTTGGCGGCACGTGCAGGCTTCTCTTCGTCAGCGACAGCGTTTCGGGGAGCCTGTTTCTGTGTGACACGGGCACTCAACGGAGCGTAGTTCCAGTGTTGAGTGAAGACGTTGCCCGTGGGGGGCACGGACCGCGATTGACGACGGCTAACGGCGGTCCCATTCGCACGTACGGCGTGAGGCCTATGTGTCTGTGCATCGGAGGACAGCGTTTCAGCTGGGATTTCGTGACAGCGGACATTTCTTTTCCCCTCCTCGGAGCGGATTTTTTGTGTGCTCATGGACTCTTAGTGGACGTTAAGAATAGGCGTTTGGTTGATGCCTTGACATTTTCTTCCCTCGTGTGCACACTTGGTAGCGCAGCGTACGACGGGCTGTCAGGCTCGCTGTCAGGGGCAGACACGTTTCTCAGACTGTTGGCCGAGTTTCCAGACCTGTCGCTACCCACCTTCTCTGCTCTTACCACTAAGCATGGCGTGGAACACCACGTCACTACCGGGGGGCCTCCTGTCTACGCCAGGGCCCGGTGGTTGAACCCTTCTAAGCTGGCTGTAGCGAGGGCGGAGTTCGCAACCATGGAGCGCCTGGGCATTGTCCGCCGCTCTGACAGTCCTTGGGCTTCCCCCCTGCACGTCGTTACCAAACCGAACGGCGGGTTCCGCCCGTGCGGGGATTACCGCCGACTCAACGACGCCACTACGCCTGACCGCTATCCGGTGCCGCACATTCAGGACTTTTCGGCGCATCTGGCCGGTACAGGGGTGTTTTCCAAGGTGGACTTGGTGCACGCCCTGGACATTCCCAAGACAGCAGTGATAACGCCTTTTTGGACTTTTTGAGTTCCTGCGGATGCCTTTTGGACTCAAGAATGCCGCTCAGACGTTCCAGCACCTGATGGATTCGGTGCTGCGGGACCTGCCGTTTGTGTTTGTCTACCTCGACGACATACTCGTCGCCAGTGCTTCAGTGCAGGAGCACCTGTCCCACCTCCGAGCCCTTTTCACACGGCTCAACGAACACGGATTAATCATCAATCCTGCAAAGTGCCAGTTCGGGGTGTCGGACATCGATTTCCTGGGGCACCGCGTCACCAAGGGCGGTGCGACACCTCTGCCAGCGAAGGTGGAGGCTGTTGCGGCTTTTCCTCGCCCGCTCACAGCCCGGTCGCTCCGTGAGTTTCTGGAGATGGTGACTTTCTACCACGGTTTCATCGCCCGGGCCGCACACATCATGTGGCCGCTGTATGAAGTGTTGAAAGGCAAGACCCCCGTCCAGGAGATCGACTGAACAGCAGAGGCGGACGGCGCTTTTGCTGAGGTCAAGACCGTGTTGGCTCAGGCGGCTTTGCTTGCACACCCATCATCTACGGCTTCCATCTCCATCACCACGGACGCGTCGGACTACGCGTCGGACTACGCGTCGGACTACGCGTCGGACTACGCGGTCGGCGCAGTGCACGAGCAGTGGGTGGAGGGCGCTTGGCAGCCGCTCGCCTTTTTCAGCCGCCAGCTGACGCCTAGAGAATGCAAATACAGTGCCTTTCACCGGGAGCTCCTCTGACATTATTTGGCCGTGCGGCACTTCCGTTTCATGCTGGAAGTCCGTGCATTTACGGCGTTTGTCGACCACAAGCCGCTCACCTTCGCCATGTCAAAAGTGGCGGAGCCTTGGTCGGCACGTCAGCAGCGGCAGCTGTCCTACATATCGGAGTTCACTACGGACATTAAGCACGTGGCTGGCAAGTCGAACCTGGTTGCTGATTGCCTCTCCAGGGTCGTCATCAGTGCCGTTCAGTTGGGCCTGGACTATACTCGCATGGCGGCGGACCAGGTCACAGATCCCGGCGCCCAGGCCCTGAAGGTGGAGAGCGCGGGGCTGCGTTTGGAGAACGTGGTGTTCGGCGACGCGGGCATTACTCTCCTGTGTGACGTCTCTACGGGCCTGGCGCGGCCTGTCGTCCCTGCCAGCTGGAGGCGTCCTGTGTTTGAGGCTGTGCACGGCCTGTCACACCCCGGCGTTAAACCTTCGGTACGTTTGGTAGCGGCAAAGTTCGTTTGGCAAGGACTGAAAAGGGACGTGAGGACTTGGGCCAGGGAGTGCGTGGCTTGTCAACGCGCTAAGGTGCACCGCCACACGAAGGCCCCGTTGGAGCGTTTCCTGGTGCCTGAGAGGAGGTTTGATCACGTCAACATTGATCTGGTTGGTCCGTTGCCTTCCTCTCAGGGGTTTTCCTACCTCCTCACCATGGTGGACAGAACGACCCGTTGGCCGGAGGCGGTTCCGCTCGTTTCGACATCAGCCGCAGACATTGCCCGGGCCTTCATTGCAACGTGGGTGGGTCGTTTTGGCACCCCGTCAGACATTTCTTCAGACAGGGGCTCTCAGTTCACGTCCGAGCTCTGGAACAATGTGGCAGGCGGTTTGGGGGTTAAGCTGCACAGGACTACTGCTTACCGCACACATGTAGAGCTATGCGGCTTCCCACCCTCAGGCTAACGGCCTCTGCGAGCGCTTTCATCGCTCCATGAAGGCGGCCCTCAAGGCCGGCCTTACGGACGGGAACTGGGTCGACAAGCTGCCCTGGGTGATGCTGGGCCTGAGGACCGCACCTAAGGAAGATCTGCAGTGTTCTACAGCGGAGATGGTCCACGGTCAGCCGCTGAGAGTTCCGGGGGATTTCCTCCCAAATGCATCAGCTCCCTGGTCTGCCACGGTCCAGCGAGTTTTTCTGCGTGACGCGGCGGAGGCTTTCGCTCCAGTCCCGACTACTCAGCACGGTGCGCTAGGGTCTCAAGGTCCCGCGGAGCTACACTCAGCTGGGCACGTCTTCATTCGTCACAACGCACACAGAGGCCCCCTGCAGCCCCCTTACGATGGACCTTTCCGGGTTTTGGAACACGGTGAAAAACACCTGGTGGTCGACATGGGCGGTAAGGCTGAGCACGTCTCGGTTGACCGGGTGAAGGCTGCTCACTTGGACGTGGACCGGCCGGTGGTGCTGGCTCGGCCACTGAGACGGGGCCGACCCCCGGCTTTGATTCCTGTCAGGGAGTGTGGATCTGTTGTTCCGGTCCCTCCTCTGTCAGGGGCCGCACGGGCAGAGGTCGCTGTACCGACTCCGGTGCGCAGGTCTCGTGGGGGTAGGCGGATTGTTCCTCCCCGCAATACGGATTTTGTTTACACGTGAATTCTGGGGGGGCTTGTGTGGTGACACGTTATTGGACATAATTCACCTCTCGTATTGTGTTGCCACACGGACCCTTTAGTGGGAACACCTGTAGCGTTAGCACCCATTCCTGCTAGCTCGTCAAGCAGAGCAGTTGATGTGATAACCTCTCTGTTATTAATGGCTAATAAAGATTGGAACTATGTTGTTAATACACCGCCTCCGACTCCCTTTTCCTGGCACTACAATATATTACTTTTTTTTAAAGTAATATGTAATGTGTAATATATTACTTTTTTTTAGCAACGACCCCATCTCTGGCCATAACCAATAACATACCATATCCAATATGAAAAAACATTGAAACTTGTTTATTTATTTGTTTTTGGTTCATTTATAGTTGTGAGTGTGTCTGGGCTCCTGAATCAGCCTCTCCTGTCTCCCTCCTCTCCTCCTCTTTGAGGCAGCAGCAAAGACTAGTTTTCTCTCAACAAGTTTTAAAAGTGTATCTTACCTTTTTTCACCTAACGTTTTTTTATTATTATTCATGCATATTTTACTAATCACTCCCCCTTCAAATGGGAATATGTGTTTACACAAAGGGTGACCAAACCGTTTGAGACCCACAGAGAACCTAGACTAAGTTAACAATCTAAACACTCAGTCCTTTACCTCACCTGAGCTGTAGTTATCAGTCTCTCAGTCTGACAGGAGAGGACTCTCCTCCACCTTGTTGACAGCTCATTATATCCGTTAGCGCAGCTAGCTAGCACCAGATGCTAACAACAACAATACACCTAACCTGTGCGCGCGCTTTCTCTCTCGCTCGCTCGCGCCACACTAACACACACCCTCCCGAGCTTGAATGACACAGAGACCAATCGAGTGCATTAGTATGATCTGTATGAAAGTGGCCATGTCGGCAGGCCACTTCATGTAGACAGCCAGTCACCCTCTGTGAGGCAGAGTCTGACCCACATTTGCGCAGCGTTGCGTTCACAATACATACAAAAAAAATCCTCAGGCCAGCAGGCCACTTAACAGGCCAAACCTCCCGGTCCTCCCGATGGCCAGTCCGGGCCTGGGGTATATATATTAATGCTGGACACAAGCAATTTTCACCCATTTATTAATTATATGTTTTAAATGTGAGTGTTTCCTGTCCCCTAAACCTCCAGGGATGTACACAGTTTAATACTGGCAACTTCTTATTATGGGAAATACGAAAACGTCTTTTAAAACTACAACTCCCAGTAGAGACGTGCCATAGATAGAGAACATGTTGCGAAACACAATAGCCAGCATGTGTAGTTCTGGGGACGGGGTGGGGGAGGGGGGACGCAGTGGACCCGTTCAAATCCAGTTTTGGACAGTCTGCCGTGGTTCCATCCCATTTCAAGTGCTGTTCGACGCTCGGCGTAACCCTCGGAGCACACTCTCCAATCACAGAGCTTGAGGACTATCACAGGGTTTGTCAAACAGAGCACATGGTGTAGTCCTAAACGATAGCTGGGGATTCTGGGTAGTGTAGTGTCTTCTGCCATCCTTTACTCCGAAAAAATATTTGTTTCTCCGAATCGAAGATGGAAAATACAAAAGCATTGCACACAATTTAAACCAATCAATGTTGTGTAATTAACAAGGATAATCTGGTGTTTTTTAGTCGATGAGTAGTGGAGATATCAATGTAAAATCAATCGACAGTAAGGGGAATACTTACTTCCAGGTGTACAATTCTCCGTTATCCAATGAGAATGGACGCTCACAGTAGGCTTGTTTGAGACAAGCGAGACCTGCGCAGTTGCGATCAACGTCTTGCTAGTGCGTTGCATGATGGTCAGTCATTTTGTCCGACTTGCTCTGGAGGCTCGCCTACATAAGACGTTGAAATCTCGTGGGACAAAGACGCCCGCAGCCTTGAGAGCGAGGCGCGGCGGCGCAGTTCCTCTCCACGGGCTGCGGAAGCAAAATGCTTGATGGGAAACGACTCGCTGGTATCTCGAGCTGAGCGCTCATTGGTGGTTTTTACCCCGTAATGCTGATGAAACTCTCCAATTAGCTCGGCTAAAGTTTGTTGTTGTTTTGTGTCAGTTTTACGTCGCCACATCCATTCCCATTTTTCATCATTGTTCCACAATGTTTATCATCATGAAATTAATATCCATCCATCCATCTTCTCCCGCTTATCCGTGGTCGGGTCGCGGGGGTAGCAGTTCCAGCAGAGAGCCCCAAACTTTCTTTTCCCTGGCGACATCAACCAGCTCTGACTGGGGGATCCCAAGGCGCTCCCAGGTCAGCGAAGAGATATAATCCCTCCACCTGGTCCTAGGTCTACCCCTTGGTCTCTTCCCAGCTGGACGTGCCTGGAACACCTCCCTAGGGAGGCGCCCAGGTGGCATCCTAACTAGGTACCCGAACCACCTCAACTGGCTCCTTTCGACGCGAAGGAGGAGCGGCTCAACTCCGAGTCCCTCCCTGATGACCGAACTTCTCACCTTATCCCTAAGGGAGACGCCAGCCACCCTGCGGAGGAAACCCATCTCGGCCGCTTGTATGCGCGATCTCGTTCTTTCGGTCATGACCCGTCCTTCATGACCATAGGTGAGGGTAGGAACGAAAATGGCCCGGTAGACAGAGAGCTTTGCCTTCTGGCTCAGCTCCCTTTTCGTCACAACGGTGCGGTAAAGCGACTGCAGTACCGCTCCCGCTGCTCCGATTCTCCGGCCCATCGCACGCTCCATTGTTCCCTCACTCGAGAACAAGACCCCGAGATACTTGAACTCCTTCACTTGGGATAAGGACTCATTCCCTACTTGGAGTGGACAGTCCATCGGTTTCCTGCTGAGAACCATGGCCTCAGATTTGGAGGTGCTGATCCTCATCCCAGCCGCTTCACACTCGGTTGCGAACCGATCCAGTGAGTGCTGAAGGTCTCAGACCGATGAAGCCATTAGAACCACATCATCTGCAAAAATCAGTGGTGCAATCCTTAGTCCACCGAACTGCAGACCCCCCGACTTACTGCCGAGGACCCGGACACAGCTCTCGCTTTGGGAGTACAGAGATTGGATGGCCCTGAGTAGAGATCCCCTCACCCCATACTCCCGCAGCACCTCCCACAGTAACTCCCTGGGAACTCGGTCATACGCCTTCTCCAAGTCTACAAAACACATGTAGACCGGATAAGCGTACTCCCAGGCCCCCTCCAGGATCCTTGCGAGAGTAAAAAGCTGATCCGTCGTTCCACGACCAGGACGGAATCCGCATTGTTCCTCCTCAATCTGAGGTTCGACAATCGGCCTGACCCTCCTTTCGAGTACCTTGGAGTAAACTTTCCCGGGGAGGCTGAGTAGTGTGATGCCTCTGTAATTGGCACACACCCTCTGATCCCCCTTTTTAAAAAGGGGAACCACCACCCCGGTCTGCCACTCCTTCGGTACTGTTTCCGACTTCCACGCAACGTTGATGAGACGTGTCAACCATGACAGTCCCTCAACACCCAGAGCCTTCAGCATTTCCGGGCGAATCTCAGTTCACCCGAACTACACGTTTGGGCTTACCAGGTCTATCCAGAGGCTTCCCCCGCCACTCGACCCAACTCACCACCAGATGGTGATCAGTTGACAACTCCGCCCCTCTCTTTACCCGAGTGTCCAAAACATATGGCCTCAGGTCGGATGATACGATAACGAAATCGATCATGGACCTTCTGCCTAGGGTGCTCTGGTACCACGTACACTTATGAGCATCCTTATGTTCGAATATTATAGAAATTAATATCTATATATGTTATACTATACTTGCACCGCTTACCGTTTTCATACTTTATATATCTTAGCATATTCATACACACTGTTCATACTGCTCACAGGCTGATATCTAGTGTATTCATACCCCTCACTGTTTATTCATCATTCAATTCATTCTATATGTTATTCTGTAGATTGTGTACATTACTTTCCACTTCACTGCTTGTTGCACCTGGTTAGAAGCTAAACTGCATTTCGTTGTCTCAGTACCTGTAATCTGTGCAATAACAATAAAGTTGAATCTAATCTTGAGCAGGAACAAATGTATTTACTTAGTACATATCTGACATTAACGATTAAACACATGTGTGCATTCTTTATAAATGCAAACCGAGTCAAGCCGACTCCGGAGGTGGCGGTATGCACCTTAAAGTTGTTTGCAATCCGCCAAAAAAACCGAGGAGAAGAAGAAGAAGAAGAAGAAGAAGAAGAAGAAGAAGAAGAAGAAGAAGAAGAAGAAGAAGAAGAAGAAGAAGAAGAAGAAGAAGAAGAAGAAGAAGAAGAAGAAGAAGAAGAAGAAGAAGAAGAAGAAGAAGAAGAAGCTGCAGCTGCAAAATGCAAAACATATTTACAATCAAGGAATACACATGACTTAATAACGGGCCATTCTGCAGAAAGAGTACTTTTTCCTTTTGATTTATTTTTAAATGTTGGTACTTTAAGTTTCATTTAATGCTGAGACGTCTGGATGTGGGACATTTACCTGCGACAGAGACGCAGTTATTGGTCAAATATCATTTTAATGATCCCAAATAATCTTTTTGTGCTAGATATTGCAAAAATGGAACAACAACATAAGAATAAAGAGTGTATAAAGTAATACTAACACAAAAAAGAATACAAATATATGTTAATAATAATAAGAAAACTAAATAGAAAAGGAATTTGAAAAAAGGCAAAAAAATTGAAGTATACATTTAAAGTGAATACGAATACACGTATACTAAATTCACTTTGATAGACCTTAATAGAGAAGTAATATTCCACATAATATGGAGGATGTGACGTATTATGTCTCTTAACTCAGTGAACAGTATTACCCCCAGCAGCTGCAGTTTATCTTAAAGTCTAAAGGACAGATTTAAAGGGTTCCACCATGCCACCACTCTACTGTCACACCGTGCTGTGGACCAATGAGAGTGCAGCGTGTTGCTGTCAGCAGGACTGCTCTGATGTAACTGAGTGTCCTCATCATCCCTTTCTTCAGGTGAATAATTCAGGCCAGACATGAGCCGGGTATTCACTTACGCCTGCTCATGTCACTCCTGTGTGGAAAGGTAACAACGTGAGGACACAGAGAAGAAAGACTTTATGGGTAAGTCTCTGTGCGTGAACCACAGCATCCGGGTACGCCTGCAAATATTTCTGACCAATCTCCATCCCTCGCTTGGTGTTATTTCATTGCACTGAAAAGAGCCTGTGTTTACCAGCACTGAGTTATTGATAAGTTATAACATATGCTCAAGCCGGGGAAGACGCTACACAACCCTGATGTAACAGTACTTTAAAGCTGATTTGGTTACGTGTTATCAAACCGTTACATAGTTACACATCTAGCAGATCGGGAACAACACCACTCATTAGGAGTTACTGAGCAGTCTCATATCCCTCTTGAGAGAAATGCCAGTGTCTGAGCTAGGATGCTCTCTGAAGTTATAAAACCCTTTTCTGGAACGACAGTCCTCCACTAAACGTTTAATGGAAGTTCAATATCCGTCACTGCAGCTCCCTAAGTCCTTTACGGTTCTTGTTACCCTTAATGTGTACTATAGCTGTACTACAGGTTACACAGGCTTCCAGAACGTGTGACACACTGCACATCGTCCGGAGGACTTCTCTGCCACCTGCTGGTGTTTGTGAAACGTGTTTAGTTACTCTTCTTGTAGCTTTGGGAACTCAGATGAATCCAATGACTTGAGTTAGGAGCTGTATAGGGCAAGGGGACAGAGCCGTTAAGAGGACACATGATTGGTAAAGGCACTTCCAGCTCACTTCATTTGCATTTAGATTGACCATTTAAATAAGTCAAAGGTCACAGGGTTAGACATGGTGACAAGATAATTGTGCTGGGAGCCTATTCGTCATGAATAAACCCAGCACTGAAGCAGAGAGGCCCCGCCACCTCTCTGCTTCAGTGCACCATTCTTCCTCTCTCTCCAGCCTCCACAGAGGGGGGGACCAGAGCATGAAGACACAGCCAGTATGCTGGGACACATTATTATAAAGTCCGTGGTGGAAGATGTATTCCCATCATTTACCCAAGTTAATGTAGTGAAACTGCAACATAACAATAAATCACAAGTCCTGCATTCAAAACCTTGCTCACATAAAAGTATACAGTATATTAGCGCAATGTTCGGAAGACATAATGAATCAAATAACTCATGTTGCAGAAGGATCCTTCTGGCATCATTTGGAAATTGTGATGTGTAACCAAAAGGTTATAGTGTTCATTTAATTAGATTGTTTATGAACTTTAAAGATATACAGTATGTAGCTATAAGCTTCTAAAATAAGTCACAGAAGTTTTTGCAATTGTGAGCTGATATCTGAAGAACACAATTCATCCCATTCATCCATTTTTACAAACATTCTTGTTTGATTAAGCATGCCTTGCTATTATTGAAAAATGTTAGCCTTAAGATAAAAACAAAAACAGGCCATTATAAATAATGATTAAGACTTAAAACTAGGTCATGAATAAACGAGCGCCCTCAATAAGCCATGGCTTAACAGACATAAAGAATAGACTGTAAATGAAGGTCTAACTAAAGGTTTTTAGACAGGGACAGGGACCACAGCGACTAACCACGATTGCCATGTGGTTCTATTTCGTCCCTACTGACCGCCAGAGGCGGTGCTTTAGCACTGGATATGTCCATCGCGCGCATGCGCAGCTCGAGTACCAATAACAACAAAGTCACCTGTGACCCACGTGACAACCGGCTATATCAGCCGGTATTGTCAGAGGATCTGTTCCTTTTCATCTTCTCGCTGCGCGAGGGTACCGTGGCTACGTTTTCGTAGCCTACAGCGTTCAGGTTTGAAACGTTTTGATCTGAGGGATTTCTCTGCAAACAGCTGGCCGCGTGAAGCTTCGCGACTGACAGTCGGAGCTACGGGTCGTTAGACGCGTCCTCCAGGAGCTGCGCCAGCTGTGCAGAGCCTCGACAGACAGGTTTGTGTCAGCTTGTTGCTGGTGATGGCTGTGTTTTCCACACCCGCTCCCAGCCAAGTTGTCCTGATTACCGTCTTATTGTTTGTGGCTTAGACTTTCTGGTGACGACAGTGTTCTCGCTTCCTCTCCCATAAAGTTGCCCTTATGCTCTTTTGAAAGTTCTGCTTGTGGCGTTGTGCCCGAGCTATCATTAGCATTTGAGTCCCAGCTTTGGCTGCGTCCCTCATTCGATTTAGTATGGAAAGCCAAGAGTGTCATACTTTAAACCCGTTTTTCGTTTAGATGCAGAAAGTAAGGTAAGTACTTTCTATTTTCTAGAAGCTATTATCTGGTCTTAACATTTGTGTTCTGACTTGGTCGCTTGATTGTTAGCAGCAGCCGCTTGGCTAACACCTTGCTGTTGAGCTTAACTATTAACTCAGGGCAGTGCTCCCGCTCCCTGTAGCATAGGGTTTGATTGCAGTAGCGCTAGATCGTTGTATTACTGCTCCTAGTACTAGACTCCTAGCACTAGGATGATATGCAGAGAACATCTTCACGGCGGGTGCTGTGTGCTCGGCATGTGCGGTTACTACTGTAAACCAGACACGGTTCTATGCGGGCTGTTCTCTTTCTTAGAAGCTAATTATCTGGTCTTAACATTGTGTTCTGACTTGGTTGCTTGATTGTTAGCAGCAGCCGCTTGGCTAACACCTTGCATGTACGGTTAAGCTTCATTATTTAACTCAGCCGGTGAGGGCAGTGCTCTCGCTGCTGCTCCCGGTAAACGCATGGTATGGTTGCAGTAGCGCTATATCGTGGTATTTACTGCTCCTAGTACTAGACTCCTAGCACTAGGACGATATGCAGAGAACAATCTTCACTGTGTGTGCCGTGTGCTCTGCATGTATGGCCATTAAGGAGGATTTCATCCTCCCAATATTATATTGTCTAGTGGGCAGCCGTTGGCTGACACTTTTAGGCACCGGCCACAGTTACTATTGTAACTAAGGTCTAAGCCGTAAGTACTGGCCATAATTACTACTGTAACTACGGTTCCAAGCTGTGTAAGTACTGGCCATAGTTAATACTGTAACTACGGGGGTTAAGCCGTAAGTACTGGCCATAGTTACTACTGTAACTACGGTTTGCAAGCCGTGCACGTACTGGCCATAGGCAATACCGTAACTACGGCTCTATGCCGTGTAAGTACTGGCCATAGTTACTACTGTAACTACGGTTTCTAAACCATGTAAGTACTGGCCATAGTTACTACTGTAACTACGGTTCCAAGCCGTGCAAGTACTGGCCAGAGTTTACTACTGTAACTACGGCTCTATGCTGTGTAAGTATCCAAGCCGTGCAAGTACTGGCCAGAGTTACGACTGTAACTATGGTTTCTAAGCCGTGTAAGTACTGGCCATAGTTACTACTGTAACTACGGTTAGATGCCGTGTGAGCCCTGGCCATGGTTACTGCTGTAACTACGGCTCTGTGCTATTCTATTCTTTAGAAGCTAGTATCTGGTCTTAAACATGTGTGTTATTTGACTTGATCTCGCTTGATCGTTAGCAGCAGCCGCTCGGCTAACGTCTTGCGTATAACTATTAGCTTCTTTATTTTAACCCAGCTAGGTGAAGGCAGTGCTCTCGCTCCCGCTCCCTCTACCGGTTTAATGCGGATGTAGCTAATCACCTTTTTCTGTTCGGCGAGTAGTAGCAGCACCGCTCTACTATCTTCACGTTCAGCAGGTAGCCGGTGAAGGCTTGTGTTCCCGCACACCGCTCCCGGTTACACTGCATCTGGCGTTCGACTCTAACTTAACCAGTGAAGGCAGTTCTCGCCCCCCGCTCCTGGTAGATGCCAAACCGCCCTTGTTTTTTCTGTTAAGCAGGTAGCTGGTGAAGGCTGTGTTCCGCACCGCTCCCGGTTACACACTGCATCTTGGCATTCGTCTCTAACTCAACCAGTGAAGGCAGTTCCTGCCCCCGCTCCTGGTAGACGCCAAACTGCCTTGTTTTTCTGTTAAGCAGGTAGCTGGTGAAGGCCTGTGTTCCCGCACCCGCTCCCGGTTACTGCGCATCTGGCATTCGTCTCTAACTCAACCAGTGAATGGCCAGTGTTCTCGCCCCGCTCCTGGTAGACGCTAAAACTGCCTTGTTTATTCTGTTAAGCAGGTAGCTGGTGAAGGCTGTGTTCCCGCAACCCGCTCCCGGTTACAGCTGCATCTGGCATTCGTCTTAATTTAACCAGTGAAAGGCAGTGTTCTCGCCCCCGCTCCTGGTAGACGCTAAAATGCCTGGTTCCGTTAAGCAGGTAGTGGTGAAGGCTGTGTTCCCGCACCCGCTCCGGTTACGCTGCATCCTGGCAACTCGCCTCTAGCTCAGCCAGTGAAGGCAGTGTTTCTCGCCCCCGCTTTGGTAAACTGCCTTATTTACTAATCAGCTAGGTGAAGGCAGTGATCTCCGCTCCCGCTCCCTCTGCGTAACGTGGGTGTAATTACATCCCCTCTTTCTGTTCGGCGAGTAGCAGCAACGCCTCTACTCTTTCCATTAAGCAGGTAGCTGGTGAAGGCTGTGTTCCCGCACCCCGCTCCCGGCTACGCTGCATCTGGCCTACCTACAGAATGGTTCATTCATGTAGCACCTTTAGGGTTTCTCTTGAGCCCGAGGACGGCCACGACCGCTTGCCCCTCCTGCCTCGGCCCGCTTCTGGCGGTTCAGTGGGGACGAAATTCGAGCATCTGAGGGAGGTTCTCACGTAAACGCCTGCATGCAGCTGTAGCTGCATGCCTCGGGTGCTCAGAGTGGCTCAAATCACTGAGGTGGAACGTCTGGCAGCAGCCAACAGACACCTCTCCTTGTCACCTACTCCTCCAGATCAATTCGGCCGTTCCCGGCGACTTGAGGGAGCCGATGGCTTTGTGTGCTCCCCCCCAATAGAAGGACTAGAAATAGGCTGTCCTCTAAAGTGATCGGCTAGCTGCCGATAGGGGCATGATGAAGTCGCCTCTTGGCCCTTCAGCCTGGGCCCGGGGCCAGCACCCTCCCCCCCCCCCCCCCCACCCCTCCTTCGGTTGGCGCCCCTCCTTCGGCTGACGCACCTCCTCCGGTTGACGGAGAGTCCTCCGGTTGACGGAGGGTCCTCCGGTTGACGGAGGGTCCTTCCGGTTGACGGAGGGTCCTCAGTCGCGTACCCGTCGAGCCAGGGGAGCTGTTTTAGATCAGCTGCCCCTGGAGGCACTGGAGTGTGCCGCCCAAGCTAGGCAGTCCAGGCAGCAGCACTCGGGTCCTCGCAGACCTGTGCCCACTCCCAGCAGGCCCAGGGGCCGCTCTAGCAGCCGCACTCAGCCGCTGGATTACAGGTGGTGGTCTGCAGAGGTCTTAGCGGCCCCACTCAACCGCCTCCCAAGACTTCGTGCCCCATGTCGCCCGCCTTCCAGGCGGCCTCGTGCCCCAGAGCCTTACCGGAACCCCCCCCAAGAGGATCCAGGTCGCGGGGGGCTGGGCTCTGAAATCCCGGGGGTGGTCGGGGCCCTGCTTTCCCAGCAGCAGCTCAGTTTCTGGGCAGTCTGTACTTCCGTCCCTTGGGTGGTTTTCTCACATTAACCCAGGGGTACGGACAGCAGCTCCGGCCCCTAGACCTTCGGCTGGGTCTTAATGACAGTCGTCAGCGATCATGCAGGGGGCCTCCTACCTCTGGGCCAAGAGTTGTCCGTCCTTTTGTCCAAGGACGCAATCAACCCAGTAAGACCCTCTGCTTAGACAGGGGTTCTACTCGGCATACTTTTCTCTGTGAGCAAGAAAGTCGGCGGATTTCGCCCGATCTTGGACCTCAGAGGAATCAACAGATTCCTGAAGGTGCTTGCCCCATTCTATATGCTGACTACTGCATATCGCAACAGGTGGAGTGGTTCCACAACCGAAGGGAGGGATGCCTACTTCCACGTGGGCCGGGCAAGAGGGTGCCTTATATTCAGTTCCTCAGGCCCTTGGGCAGAACTGGCAGCTGCCTCGGACGCTAGGCCCTTAGGCCGCTGTCGTTGAGCCCCATGCCGATGTGGCTGGAACAGCCTTCACTTGGACGCCACAGTGGACACAAGGCACCGGGAAGTCAGGGTGTCGCAGCATTGCTCCACTCTCCGTCACGCTGGAGGGGCAGGGCCTATCTCCTGGTAGGCGTGCCCATGGGCGCCATCCCATCCCGCCAGGAGACCATCACCATAGGTGCATGTCTCTCAGGGTGGGGTGCAGTGCGGCAGGGCAGGACCGTTCAGGGTCAGCGGTCTGCCCAGCAGAGTGCGCGCCGGGTCAACGTGCTAGAGCTTCGGGCCGTGCAGCTTGCACTCATGCACTTTCTACCCCAACTGGGGGGCAAGAATGTGCGTGTTCCTTGGGGACAGCATGTACATTGTTGCTTAGACAACAGTCCCTTCTAGATAGTGGACGTTCTCACTCCACTCTGAATTTATGTGGCTGTGATTCTGCCCGACATGTTCAGGTCGACGGCGCCACGGCGGGGTGCCACAGGTCGGTGTCCCTCTTTATGAGAGGGGCTTTACGGCAGCGTCCCCCTTGCACCCCGAGGGCTCCGGGTTGGGACCTGCCCTTGCTGCCGGATGCCCTATCATCTCCTCCCTTCGAGCCCCTGGCCCAGGTGGGGCTTAGGTGGCTGCCCACAAAGGCAGCATTTCTGCTTGCCATAGCCTCAGGGAAGTGAGTCGGGGAGTTGCATGTCCTCTCCATAAACAATACATGCCCGAGGTGGGACTCTCAGGCGTTGCCCTTTGGGCAAATGTGGCATTCCCGCCCGGGGTCCTTCCACAAACTCACTTCAATCAGCCTGCCCAGCTGGCACGCTTTGACATTCAGGAGTACGGCACATCGAAGTTGCTGTGCCCGGGGGGTGCCCAAAGGGCGTATATCAAGGCTACTGCCTGTATACGGCAGGAGGAGCAACTCTTGAGTTTGCCCTGGCGGCACTAAAGGAGGTTAGGCCCTCTAACCAGTGGCTTCCCCACTGGGTTGTCGATACCATCTCACAGGCTTACGGGGCCAGTGGTCGCCCCCTGCCACCAGGCTGAGATGCCACTCTACAAGGAGCATCTCAACATATTGGGCTGCCCTGAGAGGGTGTCCCTGGAGACCATCTGCGCCGCGGCGTCGTGGGCGTCTTCTGGCACATTCTCCAGTTGTCATCAGGTCAATGTCGCCACTCCCCATTCTTTGGGCGTGGTCCTTTTGCCGAGCTCCGCTGAACGAAATAGAACGATAGTTACGGCTGTAACTACGGTTCTATGAGTCCCGGATGACCACCAGAGTTCCCTGTCACTCAGAATTCTTGTGTGCTCGCGAGAAGATTCGGGGAACAGATCCTCTGACTGACATACCGGCTGATATAGCCGGTGTCACGTGGGTCACAGGTGTCTTTGTTGTTATTGGTACTCGAGCTGCGCATGCGCGCGATGGACATATCCAGTGCTAAAGCACCGCCTCTGGCGGTCATCCGGGACTCATAGAACCGTAGTTACAGCCGTAACTATCGTTCTTTGTTGAGGCCTCTGGGTCTTAGCAGGCAGCTGCAGGGTAGACCTATAAAGCACTTCTGAACAATAGTGAGAGGGTCTTCAGATAGGGCTGGGCAATCATTCAATTTGATAATGTATCGTCTTTCAAATGCTTCACATCGTGATGGAATTTAGATATAACATTAGGCTTTAAACGGCTGCACATCACCGACGCTAAGCTAAAGGCGGCTAATGCTCGGCTGGATGATGTTACCATCACTAGTTTCAATCAGTCTCTTCTAGCAACAAAGGGTTTTAAAACATAGAAGCTTCAGAAGTTCTCCAGTGGGGTATTTACTGAGGTGTTTTATGTCGTAGATCAACACTTGAAAGTCTCCTCAGCTTGTGTTACAACCCAGTCTCACGGCATTTCGTGTTCACCAACACGATTTTTAATCTATTGATTCGTGTTCACCATCACGATTTGCCCCTTTTTTTCGTGTTGCACAGCACGATTTTAAAAGCAATGTATTTCTACTGGTAACGTGTTTCGTGCCTGCAGGCTGCAGCACGTCTTTTTCTCCGGTCGGGTCGTGGAAGACCGGAAGCTGTGTGGTTCATAAAAACATGTTCTTACTCAATATCAAGCCACAATTATTGCTTTTATTTTAAATCGTATAATTTCGGACTTTTGTTGCCGTCTGTGAGGAAAATAAATGGGGCTCAGAGCCTCAGGATACTGAAATCTGTATTTTTTAAATCTTTTTTTCCTTCTAATTTGTTATTCTTTTCAAAATAACACACTGTTATTGACTTTTTACATGTTACTTATTAGACGCTTTTATCCAAAGCGACTTACATACTCAATACTGTGGACAATCCCCACAGGGCAATTTTGGGGTGAAGTGTCTTGCCCAGGGACACAACGACATGCTGGCTGCAGTGGGGTTTGAACCTGTCACCCCCTGATCCCAACACCAAGGCTCTATCCACTGCGCCACACGCCTCCCCTTTACTCACCAATAACACACAATTATCCTTGCTTTTATTTATTGGTTTAATTCCATAATCTCGGGCTTTTTTGGCGTCCGTCAGGAACTGAATTT
>NW_027263075.1:33528-73528 GCF_902827115.2 Pseudochaenichthys georgianus | reverse complement strand
GCCTTGGGGCCACCGCCTCAAAGGCACGGTCACCCTTAGCCTTTAGCCTGGTTCGGGGCACGCTTAGGAGGCCTTGCTCAGAGGACCTCAGGCCCGGGTTGTGATGTGCGGGTGGATCAGGTCATTGATGTAGGCTGGGGCTTGGCCATGACGCACATATGATGAGGCGATTAAGGCCCTTCTCCTTAAGACATTTAGCTTATCTGCTAAGGAGAGGGCCCGCCAGATACTTGACATTCAAGGCCTGGGAGACAGCAAGCCATCCCAGCTAATGGAGAAAATGCTAAATCTGCTAGGGGGGGAAGATCCCCGGATTTTATTCACGGAGATTTTCCTGCGTCACTTGCCTCCCCAGGTCCAGACGGCGCTGGCCAAACGCCTGTCACGGAGCCCCATGCTTTGGCTGAGGAAGCAGATCATTTTTTCCTGGCTACACAACAACCCGGTGCAGAGACGTTAGCCATGACGCTCAGCGGCCCACCTGCAGTCAAGAAAGCGTGGCGGAGGCCGGACACGGCTGTGGCGAGCCGGCGTGGAGACACCGGAGAGTGCTTTTACCACGCACGTTTCGGGACAAGGGCGAAGAAATGCATCGCTCCGTGCAGCTACAAACCCCCGGGAAACGGAGGGGCCGGCGCTCAGTAGTGGCTCTGAGCGTTGGCGGCACGTGCAGGCTTCTCTTCGTCAGCGACAGCGTTTCGGGGAGACCTGTTTCTGTGTGACACGGGCACTCAACGGAGCGTAGTTCCAGTGTTGAGTGAAGACGTTGCCCGTGGGGGGCACGGACCGCGATTGACGACGGCTAACGGCGGTCCCATTCGCACGTACGGCGTGAGGCCTATGTGTCTGTGCATCGGAGGACAGCGTTTCAGCTGGGATTTCGTGACAGCGGACATTTCTTTTCCCCTCCTCGGAGCGGATTTTTTGTGTGCTCATGGACTCTTAGTGGACGTTAAGAATAGGCGTTTGGTTGATGCCTTGACATTTTCTTCCCTCGTGTGCACACTTGGTAGCGCAGCGTACGACGGGCTGTCAGGCTCGCTGTCAGGGGCAGACACGTTTCTCAGACTGTTGGCCGAGTTTCCAGACCTGTCGCTACCCACCTTCTCTGCTCTTACCACTAAGCATGGCGTGGAACACCACGTCACTACCGGGGGCCTCCTGTCTACGCCAGGGCCCGGTGGTTGAACCCTTCTAAGCTGGCTGTAGCGAGGGCGGAGTTCGCAACCATGGAGCGCCTGGGCATTGTCCGCCGCTCTGACAGTCCTTGGGCTTCCCCCTGCACGTCGTTACCAAACCGAACGGCGGGTTCCGCCCGTGCGGGGATTACCGCCGACTCAACGACGCCACTACGCCTGACCGCTATCCGGTGCCGCACATTCAGGACTTTTCGGCGCATCTGGCCGGTACAGGGTGTTTTCCAAGGTGGACTTGGTGCACGCCCTGGACATTCCCAAGACAGCAGTGATAACGCCTTTTTGGACTTTTTGAGTTCCTGCGGATGCCTTTTGGACTCAAGAATGCCGCTCAGACGTTCCAGCACCTGATGGATTCGGTGCTGCGGGACCTGCCGTTTGTGTTTGTCTACCTCGACGACATACTCGTCGCCAGTGCTTCAGTGCAGGAGCACCTGTCCCACCTCCGAGCCCTTTTCACACGGCTCAACGAACACGGATTAATCATCAATCCTGCAAAGTGCCAGTTCGGGGTGTCGGACATCGATTTCCTGGGGCACCGCGTCACCAAGGGCGGTGCGACACCTCTGCCAGCGAAGGTGGAGGCTGTTGCGGCTTTTCCTCGCCCGCTCACAGCCCGGTCGCTCCGTGAGTTTCTGGAGATGGTGACTTTCTACCACGTTTCATCGCCCGGGCCGCACACATCATGTGGCCGCTGTATGAAGTGTTGAAAGGCAAGACCCCCGTCCAGGAGATCGACTGAACAGCAGAGGCGGACGGCGCTTTTGCTGAGGTCAAGACCGTGTTGGCTCAGGCGGCTTTGCTTGCACACCCATCATCTACGGCTTCCATCTCCATCACCACGGACGCGTCGGACTACGCGTCGGACTACGCGTCGGACTACGCGTCGGACTACGCGGTCGGCGCAGTGCACGAGCAGTGGGTGGAGGGCGCTTGGCAGCCGCTCGCCTTTTTCAGCCGCCAGCTGACGCCTAGAGAATGCAAATACAGTGCCTTTCACCGGGAGCTCCTCTGACATTATTTGGCCGTGCGGCACTTCCGTTTCATGCTGGAAGTCCGTGCATTTACGGCGTTTGTCGACCACAAGCCGCTCACCTTCGCCATGTCAAAAGTGGCGGAGCCTTGGTCGGCACGTCAGCAGCGGCAGCTGTCCTACATATCGGAGTTCACTACGGACATTAAGCACGTGGCTGGCAAGTCGAACCTGGTTGCTGATTGCCTCTCCAGGGTCGTCATCAGTGCCGTTCAGTTGGGCCTGGACTATACTCGCATGGCGGCGGACCAGGTCACAGATCCCGGCGCCCAGGCCTGAAGGTGGAGAGCGCGGGGCTGCGTTTGGAGAACGTGGTGTTCGGCGACGCGGGCATTACTCTCCTGTGTGACGTCTCTACGGGCCTGGCGCGGCCTGTCGTCCCTGCCAGCTGGAGGCGTCCTGTGTTTGAGGCTGTGCACGGCCTGTCACACCCCGGCGTTAAACCTTCGGTACGTTTGGTAGCGGCAAAGTTCGTTTGGCAAGGACTGAAAAGGGACGTGAGGACTTGGGCCAGGAGTGCGTGGCTTGTCAACGCGCTAAGGTGCACCGCCACACGAAGGCCCCGTTGGAGCGTTTCCTGGTGCCTGAGAGGAGGTTTGATCACGTCAACATTGATCTGGTTGGTCCGTTGCCTTCCTCTCAGGGGTTTTCCTACCTCCTCACCATGGTGGACAGAACGACCCGTTGGCCGGAGGCGGTTCCGCTCGTTTCGACATCAGCCGCAGACATTGCCCGGGCCTTCATTGCAACGTGGGTGGGTCGTTTTGGCACCCCGTCAGACATTTCTTCAGACAGGGGCTCTCAGTTCACGTCCGAGCTCTGGAACAATGTGGCAGGCGGTTTGGGGGTTAAGCTGCACAGGACTACTGCTTACCGCACACATGTAGAGCTATGCGGCTTCCCACCCTCAGGCTAACGGCCTCTGCGAGCGCTTTCATCGCTCCATGAAGGCGGCCCTCAAGGCCGGCCTTACGGACGGGAACTGGGTCGACAAGCTGCCCTGGGTGATGCTGGGCCTGAGGACCGCACCTAAGGAAGATCTGCAGTGTTCTACAGCGGAGATGGTCCACGGTCAGCCGCTGAGAGTTCCGGGGGATTTCCTCCCAAATGCATCAGCTCCCTGGTCTGCCACGGTCCAGCGAGTTTTTCTGCGTGACGCGGCGGAGGCTTTCGCTCCAGTCCCGACTACTCAGCACGGTGCGCTAGGGTCTCAAGGTCCCGCGGAGCTACACTCAGCTGGGCACGTCTTCATTCGTCACAACGCACACAGAGGCCCCCTGCAGCCCCCTTACGATGGACCTTTCCGGGTTTTGGAACACGGTGAAAAACACCTGGTGGTCGACATGGGCGGTAAGGCTGAGCACGTCTCGGTTGACCGGGTGAAGGCTGCTCACTTGGACGTGGACCGGCCGGTGGTGCTGGCTCGGCCACTGAGACGGGGCCGACCCCCGGCTTTGATTCCTGTCAGGGAGTGTGGATCTGTTGTTCCGGTCCCTCCTCTGTCAGGGGCCGCACGGGCAGAGGTCGCTGTACCGACTCCGGTGCGCAGGTCTCGTGGTGGTAGGCGGATTGTTCCTCCCCGCAATACGGATTTTGGTTTACACGTGAATTCTGGGGGGGCTGTGTGTGGTGACACGTTATTGGACATAATTCACCTCTCGTATTGTGTTGCCACACGGACCCTTTAGTGGGAACACCTGTAGCGTTAGACCCATTCCTGCTAGCTCGTCAGCAGAGCAGTTGATGTGATAACCTCTCTGTTATTAAGGGCTAATAAAGATTGGAACTATGTTGTAATACACCGCCTCCGACTCCCGTTTTCCTGGCACTACAATATATTACTTTTTTTTAAATAATATGTAATTGTGTAATATATTACTTTTTTTTAGCAACCGACCCCATCTCCATGGCCATACAATAACATACCATATCCAATATGAAAAACATTGAAACTTGTTTATTTATTTGTTTTTGGTTCATTTATAGTTGTGAGTGTGTCTGGGCTCCTGAATCAGCCTCTCCTAGTCCTCCCTCCTCTCCTCCTCTTTGAGGCAGCAGCAAAGACTAGTTTTCTCTCAACAAGTTTTAAAAGTGTATCTTACCTTTTTTCACCTAACGTTTTTTTATTATTATTCATGCATATTTTACTAATCACTCCCCTTCAAATGGGAATATGTGTTTACACAAAGGGTGACCAAACCGTTTGAGACCCACAGAGAACCTAGACTAAGTTAACAATCTAAACACTCAGTCCTTTACCTCACCTGAGCTGTAGTTATCAGTCTCTCAGTCTGACAGGAGAGGACTCTCCTCCACCTTGTTGACAGCTCATTATATCCGTTAGCGCAGCTAGCTAGCACCAGATGCTAACAACAACAATACAACCTAACCTGTGCGCGCGCTTTCCTCTCGCTCGCTCGCGCCACACTAACACACACCCTCCCGAGCTTGAATGACACAGAGACCAATCGAGTGCATTAGTATGATCTGTATGAAAGTGGCCATGTCGGCAGGCCACTTCATGTAGACAGCCAGTCACCCTCTGTGAGGCAGAGTCTGACCCACTTTGCGCAGCGTTGCGTTCACAATACATACAAAAAAAATCCTCAGGCCAGCAGGCCACTTAACAGGCCAAACCTCCCGGTCCTCCCGATGGCCAGTCCGGGCCTGGGGTATATATATTAATGCTGGACACAAGCAATTTTCACCCATTTATTAATTATATGTTTTAAATGTGAGTGTTTCCTGTCCCCCTAAACCTCCAGGGATGTACACATGTTTAATACTGGCAACTTCTTATTATGGGAAATACGAAAACGTCTTTTAAAACTACAACTCCCAGTAGAGACGTGCCATAGATAGAGAACATGTTGCGAAACACAATAGCCAGCATGTGTAGTTCTGGGGACGGGGTGGGGGGAGGGGGACGCCAGTGGACCCGTTCAATCCAGTTTTTGGACAGTCTGCCGTGGTTCCATCCATTTCAAGTGCTGTTCGACGCTCGGCCGTAACCCTCGGAGCACACTCTCCAATCAAGAGCTTGAGGACTATCACAGGGTTTGTCAAACAGAGCACATGGTGTTGTCCTAAACGATAGCTGGGGTTCTGGGTAGTGTAGTGTCTTCTGCCATCCTTTACTCCGAAAAAATATTTGTTTCTCCGAATCGAAGATGGGAAAATACAAAAGCATTGCCACACAATTTAACCAATCAATGTTGTGTAATTAACAAGGATAATCTGGTGTTTTTAGTCGATGAGTAGTGGAGATATCAATGTAAAATCAATCGACAGTAAGGGGAATACTTACTTCCAGGTGTACAATTCTCCGTTATCCAATGAGAATGGACGCTCACAGTAGGCTTGTTTGAGACAAGCGGACCATGCGCAGTTGCGATCAACGTCTTGCTCAGTGCGTTGCATGATGGTCAGTCATTTTGTCCGACTTGCGCTGGAGGCTCGCCCTACATAAGACGTTGAAATCTCGTGGGACAAGACGCCCGCAGCTTGAGAGCGAGGCGCGGCGGCGGCAGTTCCTCTCCACGGGCTGCGGAAGCACAATGCTTGATGGGAAACGACTCGCTGGTTATCTCGAGCTGAGCGCTCATTGGTGGTTTTTACCCCGTAATGCTGATGAAACTCTCCAATTAGCTCGGCTAAAGTTTGTTGTTGTTTTGTGTCAGTTTTTACGTCGCCACATCCATTCCCATTTTTCATCCATTGTTCCACAATGTTTATCATCATGAAATTAATATCCATCCATCCCATCTTCTCCCGCTTATCCGTGGTCGGGTCGCGGGGGTAGCAGTTCCAGCAGAGAGCCCCAAACTTTCTTTTCCCTGGCGACATCAACCAGCTCTGACTGGGGGATCCCAAGGCGCTCCCAGGTCAGCGAAGAGATATAATCCCTCCACCTGGTCCTAGGTCTACCCCTTGGTCTCTTCCCAGCTGGACGTGCCTGGAACACCTCCCTAGGGAGGCGCCCAGGTGGCATCCTAACTAGGTACCCGAACCACCTCAACTGGCTCCTTTCGACGCGAAGGAGGAGCGGCTCAACTCCGAGTCCCTCCCTGATGACCGAACTTCTCACCTTATCCCTAAGGGAGACGCCAGCCACCCTGGCGGAGGAAACCCATCTCGGCCGCTTGTATGCGCGATCTCGTTCTTTCGGTCCATGACCCGTCCTTCATGACCATAGGTGAGGGTAGGAACGAAAATGGCCCGGTAGACAGAGAGCTTTGCCTTCTGGCTCAGCTCCCTTTTCGTCACAACGGTGCGGTAAGCGACTGCAGTACCGCTCCCGCTGCTTCCGATTCTCCGGCCCATCGCACGCTCCATTGTTCCCTCACTCGAGAACAAGACCCCGAGATACTTGAACTCCTTCACTTGGGATAAGGGACTCATTCCCTACTTGGGAGTGGACAGTCCATCGGTTTCCTGCTGAGAACCATGGCCTCAGATTTGGAGGTGCTGATCCTCATCCCAGCCGCTTCACACTCGGTTGCGAACCGATCCAGTGAGTGCTGAAGGTCTCAGACCGATGAAGCCATTAGAACCACATCATCTGCAAAAATCAGTGGTGCAATCCTTAGTCCACCGAACTGCAGACCCCCCGACTTACTGCCGAGGACCCGGACACAGCTCTCGGCTTTGGGAGTACAGAGATTGGATGGCCCTGAGTAGAGATCCCCTCACCCCATACTCCCGCAGCACCTCCCACAGTAACTCCCTGGGAACTCGGTCATACGCCTTCTCCAAGTCTACAAAACACATGTAGACCGGATAAGCGTTACTCCCAGGCCCCCTCCAGGATCCTTGCGAGAGTAAAAAGCTGATCCGTCGTTCCACGACCAGGACGGAATCCGCATTGTTCCTCCTCAATCTGAGGTTCGACAATCGGCCTGACCCTCCTTTCGAGTACCTTGGAGTAAACTTTCCCGGGGAGGCTGAGTAGTGTGATGCCTCTGTAATTGGCACACACCCTCTGATCCCCCTTTTTAAAAAGGGGAACCACCACCCCGGTCTGCCACTCCTTCGGTACTGTTTCCGACTTCCACGCAACGTTGATGAGACGTGTCAACCATGACAGTCCCTCAACACCCAGAGCCTTCAGCATTCCGGGCGAATCTCAGTTCACCCGAACTACACGTTTGGGCTTACCAGGTCTATCCAGAGGCTTCCCCCGCCACTCGACCCAACTCACCACCAGATGGTTGATCAGTTGACAACTCCGCCCCTCTCTTTACCCGAGTGTCCAAAACATATGGCCTCAGGTCGGATGATACGATAACGAAATCGATCATGGACCTTCTGCCTAGGGTGCTCTGGTACCACGTACACTTATGAGCATCCTTATGTTCGAATATTATAGAAATTAATATCTATATATGTTATACTATACTTGCACCGCTTACCGTTTTCATACTTTATATATCTTAGCATATTCATACACACTGTTCATACTGCTCACAGGCTGATATCTAGTGTATTCATACCCCTCACTGTTTATTCATCATTCAATTCATTCTATATGTTATTCTGTAGATTGTGTACATTACTTTCCACTTCACTGCTTGTTGCACCTGGTTAGAAGCTAAACTGCATTTTCGTTGTCTCAAGTACCTGTAATCTGTGCAATAACAATAAAGTTGAATCTAATCTTGAGCAGGAACAAATGTATTTACTTAGTACATATCTGACATTAACGATTAAACACATGTGTGCATTCTTTATAAATGCAAACCGAGTCAAGCCGACTCCGGAGGTGGCGGTATGCACCTTAAAGTTGTTTGCAATCCGCCAAAAAACCGAGGAGAAGAAGAAGAAGAAGAAGAAGAAGAAGAAGAAGAAGAAGAAGAAGAAGAAGAAGAAGAAGAAGAAGAAGAAGAAGAAGAAGAAGAAGAAGAAGAAGAAGAAGAAGAAGAAGAAGAAGAAGAAGAAGAAGAAGAAGAAGCTGCAGCTGCAAAATGCAAAACATATTTACAATCAAGGAATACACATGACTTAATAACGGGCCATTCTGCAGAAAGAGTACTTTTTCCTTTTGATTTATTTTTAAATGTTGGTACTTTAAGTTTCATTTAATGCTGAGACGTCTGGATGTGGGACATTTACCTGCGACAGAGACGCAGTTATTGGTCAAATATCATTTTAATGATCCCAAATAATCTTTTTTGTGCTAGATATTGCAAAAATGGAACAACAACATAAGAATAAAGAGTGTATAAAGTAATACTAACACAAAAAAGAATACAAATATATGTTAATAATAATAAGAAAACTAAATAGAAAAGGAATTTGAAAAAAGGCAAAAAATTGAAGTATACATTTAAAGTGAATACGAATACACGTATACTAAATTCACTTTGATAGACCTTAATAGAGAAGTAATATTCCACATAATATGGAGGATGTGACGTATTATGTCTCTTAACTCAGTGAACAGTATTACCCCCAGCAGCTGCAGTTTATCTTAAAGTCTAAAGGACAGATTTAAAGGGTTCCACCATGCCACCACTCTACTGTCACACCGTGCTGTGGACCAATGAGAGTGCAGCGTGTTGCTGTCAGCAGGACTGCTCTGATGTAACTGAGTGTCCTCATCATCCCTTTCTTCAGGTGAATAATTCAGGCCAGACATGAGCCGGGTATTCACTTACGCCTGCTCATGTCACTCCTGTGTGGAAAGGTAACAACGTGAGGACACAGAGAAGAAAGACTTTATGGGTAAGTCTCTGTGCGTGAACCACAGCATCCGGGTACGCCTGCAAATATTTCTGACCAATCTCCATCCCTCGCTTGGTGTTATTTCATTGCACTGAAAAGAGCCTGTGTTTACCAGCACTGAGTTATTGATAAGTTATAACATATGCTCAAGCCGGGGAAGACGCTACACAACCCTGATGTAACAGTACTTTAAAGCTGATTTGGTTACGTGTTATCAAACCGTTACATAGTTACACATCTAGCAGATCGGGAACAACACCACTCATTAGGAGTTACTGAGGCAGTCTCATATCCCTCTTGAGAGAAATGCCAGTGTCTGAGCTAGGATGCTCTCTGAAGTTATAAAACCCTTTTCTGGAACGACAGTCCTCCACTAAACGTTTAATGGAAGTCAATATCCGTCACTGCAGCTCCCTAAGTCCTTTACGGTTCTTGTTACCCTTAATGTGTACTATAGCTGTACTACAGGTTACACAGGCTTCCAGAACGTGTGACACACTGCACATCGTCCGGAGGACTTCTCTGCCACCTGCTGGTGTTTGTGAAACGTGTTTAGTTACTCTTCTTGTAGCTTTGGGAACTCAGATGAATCCAATGACTTGAGTTAGGAGCTGTATAGGGCAAGGGGACAGAGCCGTTAAGAGGACACATGATTGGTAAAGGCACTTCCAGCTCACTTCATTTGCATTTAGATTGACCATTTAAATAAGTCAAAGGTCACAGGGTTAGACATGGTGACAAGATAATTGTGCTGGGAGCCTATTCGTCATGAATAAACCCAGCACTGAAGCAGAGAGGCCCGCCACCTCTCTGCTTCAGTGCACCATTCTCCTCTCTCTCCAGCCTCCACAGAGGGGGGGACCAGAGCATGAAGACACAGCCAGTATGCTGGGACACATTATTATAAAGTCCGTGGTGGAAGATGTATTCCCATCATTTACCCAAGTTAATGTAGTGAAACTGCAACATAACAATAAATCACAAGTCCTGCATTCAAAACCTTGCTCACATAAAAGTATACAGTATATTAGCGCAATGTTCGGAAGACATAATGAATCAAATAACTCATGTTGCAGAAGGATCCTTCTGGCATCATTTGGAAATTGTGATGTGTAACCAAAAGGTTATAGTGTTCATTAATTAGATTGTTTATGAACTTTAAAGATATACAGTATGTAGCTATAAGCTTCTAAAATAAGTCACAGAAGTTTTTGCAATTGTGAGCTGATATCTGAAGAACACAATTCATCCCATTCATCCATTTTTACAAACATTCTTGTTTGATTAAGCATGCCTTGCTATTATTGAAAAATGTTAGCCTTAAGATAAAAACAAAAACAGGCCATTATAAATAATGATTAAGACTTAAAACTAGGTCATGAATAAACGAGCGCCCTCAATAAGCCATGGCTTAACAGACATAAAGAATAGACTGTAAATGAAGGTCTAACTAAAGGTTTTTAGACAGGGACAGGGACCACAGCGACTAACCACGATTGCCATGTGGTTCTATTTCGTCCCTACTGACCGCCAGAGGCGGTGCTTTAGCACTGGATATGTCCATCGCGCGCATGCGCAGCTCGAGTACCAATAACAACAAAGTCACCTGTGACCCACGTGACACCGGCTATATCAGCCGGTATTGTCAGAGGATCTGTTCCTTTTCATCTTCTCGCTGCGCGAGGGTACCGTGGCTACGTTTTCGTAGCCTACAGCGTTCAGGTTTGAACGTTTGATCTGAGGGATTTCTCTGCAAACAGCTGGCCGCGTGAAGCTTCGCGACTGACAGTCGGAGCTACGGGTCGTTAGACGCGTCCTCCAGGAGCTGCGCCAGCTGTGCAGAGCCTCGACAGACAGGTTTGTGTCAGCTTGTTGCTGGTGATGGCTGTGTTTCCACACCCGCTCCCAGCCAAGTTGTCCTGATTACCGTCTTATTGTTTGTGGCTTAGACTTTCTGGTGACGACAGTGTTCTCGCTTCCTCTCCCATAAAGTTGCCCTTATGCTCTTTTGAAAGTTCTGCTTGTGGCGTTGTGCCCGAGCTATCATTAGCATTTGAGTCCCAGCTTTGGCTGCGTCCCTCATTCGATTTAGTATGGAAAGCCAAGAGTGTCATACTTTAAACCCGTTTTTCGTTTAGATGCAGAAAGTAAGGTAAGTACTTTCTATTTTCTAGAAGCTATTATCTGGTCTTAACATTTGTGTTCTGACTTGGTCGCTTGATTGTTAGCAGCAGCCGCTTGGCTAACACCTTGCTGTTGAGCTTAACTATTAACTCAGGGCAGTGCTCCCGCTCCCTGTAGCATAGGGTTTGATTGCAGTAGCGCTAGTTCGTTGTATTACTGCTCCTAGTACTAGACTCCTAGCACTAGGATGATATGCAGAGAACATCTTCACGGCGGGTGCTGTGTGCTCGGCATGTGCGGTTACTACTGTAACCAGACACGGTTCTATGCGGGCTGTTCTCTTTCTTAGAAGCTAATTATCTGGTCTTAACATTGTGTTCTGACTTGGTTGCTTGATTGTTAGCAGCAGCCGCTTGGCTAACACCTTGCATGTACGGTTAAGCTTCATTATTTAACTCAGCCGGTGAGGGCAGTGCTCTCGCTGCTGCTCCCGGTAAACGCATGGTATGGTTGCAGTAGCGCTATATCGTGGTATTTACTGCTCCTAGTACTAGACTCCTAGCACTAGGACGATATGCAGAGAACAATCTTCACTGTGTGTGCCGTGTGCTCTGCATGTATGGCCATTAAGGAGGATTTCATCCTCCCAATATTATATTGTCTAGTGGGCAGCCGTTGGCTGACACTTTTAGGCACCGGCCACAGTTACTATTGTAACTAAGGTCTAAGCCGTAAGTACTGGCCATAATTACTACTGTAACTACGGTTCCAAGCTGTGTAAGTACTGGCCATAGTTAATACTGTAACTACGGGGTTAAGCCGTAAGTACTGGCCATAGTTACTACTGTAACTACGGTTGCAAGCCGTGCACGTACTGGCCATAGGCAATACCGTAACTACGGCTCTATGCCGTGTAAGTACTGGCCATAGTTACTACTGTAACTACGGTTCTAAACCATGTAAGTACTGGCCATAGTTACTACTGTAACTACGGTTCCAAGCCGTGCAAGTACTGGCCAGAGTTACTACTGTAACTACGGCTCTATGCTGTGTAAGTATCCAAGCCGTGCAAGTACTGGCCAGAGTTACGACTGTAACTATGGTTCTAAGCCGTGTAAGTACTGGCCATAGTTACTACTGTAACTACGGTTAGATGCCGTGTGAGCCCTGGCCATGGTTACTGCTGTAACTACGGCTCTGTGCTATTCTATTCTTTAGAAGCTAGTTATCTGGTCTTAAACATGTGTGTTATTTGACTTGATCTCGCTTGATCGTTAGCAGCAGCCGCTCGGCTAACGTCTTGCGTATACTATTAGCTTCTTTATTTTACCCAGCTAGGTGAAGGCAGTGCTCTCGCTCCCGCTCCCTCTACCGGTAATGCGGATGTAGCTACATCCCTTTTTCTGTTCGGCGAGTAGTAGCACCGCTCTACTCTTCCCGTTCAGCAGGTAGCCGGTGAAGGCTGTGTTCCCGCACCCGCTCCCGGTTACACTGCATCTGGCGTTCGACTCTAACTTAACCAGTGAAGGCAGTTCTCGCCCCCGCTCCTGGTAGATGCCAAACCGCCTTGTTTTTTCTGTTAAGCAGGTAGCTGGTGAAGGCTGTGTTCCCGCACCCGCTCCCGGTTACACTGCATCTGGCATTCGTCTCTAACTCAACCAGTGAAGGCAGTTCCTGCCCCCGCTCCTGGTAGACGCCAAACTGCCTTGTTTTTCTGTTAAGCAGGTAGCTGGTGAAGGCTGTGTTCCCGCACCCGCTCCCGGTTACGCTGCATCTGGCATTCGTCTCTAACTCAACCAGTGAAGGCAGTGTTCTCGCCCCCGCTCCTGGTAGACGCTAAACTGCCTTGTTTATTCTGTTAAGCAGGTAGCTGGTGAAGGCTGTGTTCCCGCACCCGCTCCCGGTTACGCTGCATCTGGCATTCGTCTTAATTTAACCAGTGAAGGCAGTGTTCTCGCCCCCGCTCCTGGTAGACGCTAAACTGCCTGGTTCCGTTAAGCAGGTAGCTGGTGAAGGCTGTGTTCCCGCACCCGCTCCCGGTTACGCTGCATCTGGCACTCGCCTCTAGCTCAGCCAGTGAAGGCAGTGTTCTCGCCCCCGCTCTTGGTAAACTGCCTTATTTACTAATCCAGCTAGGTGAAGGCAGTGATCTCGCTCCCGCTCCCTCTGCCGTAACGTGGGTGTAATTACATCCCTCTTTCTGTTCGGCGAGTAGCAGCAACGCTCTACTCTTTCCATTAAGCAGGTAGCTGGTGAAGGCTGTGTTCCCGCACCCGCTCCCGGCTACGCTGCATCTGGCTACCTACAGAATGGTTCATTCATGTAGCACCTGTAGGGTTTCTCTTGAGCCCGAGGACGGCCACGACCGCTGCCCCTCCTGCCTCGGCCGCTTCTGGCGGTCAGTGGGGACGAAATTCGAGCATCTGAGGGAGGTTCTCACGGTAAACGCCTGCATGAGCTGTAGCTGCATGCCTCGGGTGCTCAGAGTGGCTCAAATCACTGAGGTGGAACGTCTGGCAGCAGCCAACAGACACCTCTCCTTGTCACCTACTCCTCCAGATCAATTCGGCCGTTCCCGGCGACTTGAGGGAGCGATGGCTTTGTGTGCTCCCCCCAATAGAAGGACTAGAAATAGGCTGTCCTCTAAAGTGGATCGGCTAGCTGCCGATAGGGGCATGATGAAGTCGCCTCTTGGCCCTTCAGCCTGGGCCCGGGGCCAGCCCCCCCCCCCCCCCTCCTTCGGTTGGCGCCCCTCCTTCGGCTGACGCACCTCCTCCGGTTGACGGAGAGTCCTCCGGTTGACGGAGGGTCCTCCGGTTGACGGAGGGTCCTCCGGTTGACGGAGGGTCCTCCGTCGCGTACCAGTCGAGCCAGGGGAGCTGTTTAGATCAGCTGCCCTGGAGGCACTGGAGTGTGCCGCCCAAGCTAGGCAGTCCAGGCAGCAGCACTCGGGTCCTCGCAGACCTGTGCCCACTCCCAGCAGGCCCAGGGGCCGCTCTAGCAGCCGCACTCAGCCGCTGGATTACAGGGGTGGTCTGCAGAGGTCTTAGCGGCCCACTCAACCGCCTCCCAATGACTTTCGTGCCCCATGTCGCCCGCCTTCCAGGCGGCCTCGTGCCCCAGAGCCTTACCGGAACCCCCCCAAGAGGCTCCAGGGTCCGGGGGGCTGGGCTCTGAAATCCCGGGGGTGGTCGGCGGCTGCTTTCCCAGCAGCAGCTCAGTTTCTGGGCAGTCTGTACTTCCGTCCCTTGGGTGGTTTTCACCTTAACCCAGGGGTACGGACCGCAGCTCCGGCCCCTAGCCTTCGGCTGGGTCTAATTGACAGTCGTCAGCGATCCTGCAGGGGCCCTACCTCTGGGCCAAGAGTTGTCCGTCCTTTTGTCCAAGGACGCAATCAACCCAGTAAGACCCTCTGCTTAGCCAGGGGGTTCTACTCGGCATACTTTCTCGTGAGCAAGAAAGTCGGCGGATTTCGCCCGATCTTGGACCTCAGAGGAATCAACAGATTCCTGAAGGTGCTGCCATTCTATATGCTGACTACTGCATACGCACAGGTGGAGTGGTTCCCAACCGAGGGATGCCTACTTCCACGTGGGCCGGGCAAGAGGGTGCCTTATATTCAGTTCCTCCGGCCCTTGGGCAGACTGGCAGCTGCCTCGGCCGCTAGGCCCTTAGGCCCGCTGTCGTTGCGCCCCATGCAGATGTGGCTGAACAGCCTTCACTTGGACGCCAAGTGGCACAGGCACAGGGAAGTCAGGGTGTCGCAGCATTGCTCCACTCTCCGTCACGCTGGAGGGGCAGGGCCTATCTCCTGGTAGGCGTGCCCATGGGCGCCATCCCATCCCGCCAGGAGACCATCACCATAGGTGCATGTCTCTCAGGGTGGGGTGCAGTGCGGCAGGGCAGGACCGTTCAGGGTCAGCGGTCTGCCCAGCAGAGTGCGCGCCGGGTCAACGTGCTAGAGCTTCGGGCCGTGCAGCTTGCACTCATGCACTTTCTACCCCAACTGGGGGGCAAGAATGTGCGTGTTCCTTGGGGACAGCATGTACATTGTTGCTTAGACAACAGTCCCTTCTAGATAGTGGACGTTCTCACTCCACTCTGAATTTATGTGGCTGTGATTCTGCCCGACATGTTCAGGTCGACGGCGCCACGGCGGGGTGCCACAGGTCGGTGTCCCTCTTTATGAGAGGGGCTTTACGGCAGCGTCCCCCTTGCACCCCGAGGGCTCCGGGTTGGGACCTGCCCTTGCTGCCGGATGCCCTATCATCTCCTCCCTTCGAGCCCCTGGCCCAGGTGGGGCTTAGGTGGCTGCCCACAAAGGCAGCATTTCTGCTTGCCATAGCCTCAGGGAAGTGAGTCGGGGAGTTGCATGTCCTCTCCATAAACAATACATGCCCGAGGTGGGACTCTCAGGCGTTGCCCTTTGGGCAAATGTGGCATTCCCGCCCGGGGTCCTTCCACAAACTCACTTCAATCAGCCTGCCCAGCTGGCACGCTTTGACATTCAGGAGTACGGCACATCGAAGTTGCTGTGCCCGGGGGGGTGCCCAAAGGGCGTATATCAAGGCTACTGCCTGTATACGGCAGGAGGAGCAACTCTTGAGTTTGCCCTGGCGGCACTAAAGGAGGTTAGGCCCTCTAACCAGTGGCTTCCCCACTGGGTTGTCGATACCATCTCACAGGCTTACGGGGCCAGTGGTCGCCCCCTGCCACCAGGCTGAGATGCCACTCTACAAGGAGCATCTCAACATATTGGGCTGCCCTGAGAGGGGTGTCCCTGGAGACCATCTGCGCCGCGGCGTCGTGGGCGTCTTCTGGCACATTCTCCAGTTGTCATCAGGTCAATGTCGCCACTCCCCATTCTTTGGGCGTGGTCCTTTTGCCGAGCTCCGCTGAACGAAATAGAACGATAGTTACGGCTGTAACTACGGTTCTATGAGTCCCGGATGACCACCAGAGTTCCCTGTCACTCAGAATTCTTGTGTGCTCGCGAGAAGATTCGGGGAACAGATCCTCTGACAATACCGGCTGATATAGCCGGTGTCACGTGGGTCACAGGTGTCTTTGTTGTTATTGGTACTCGAGCTGCGCATGCGCGCGATGGACATATCCAGTGCTAAAGCACCGCCTCTGGCGGTCATCCGGGACTCATAGAACCGTAGTTACAGCCGTAACTATCGTTCTTTGTTGAGGCCTCTGGGTCTTAGCAGGCAGCTGCAGGGTAGACCTATAAAGCACTTCTGAACAATAGTGAGAGGGTCTTCAGATAGGGCTGGGCAATCATTCAATTTGATAATGTATCGTCTTTCAAATGCTTCACATCGTGATGGAATTTAGATATAACATTAGGCTTTAAACGGCTGCACATCACCGACGCTAAGCTAAAGGCGGCTAATGCTCGGCTGGATGATGTTACCATCACTAGTTTCAATCAGTCTCTTCTAGCAACAAAGGGTTTTAAAACATAGAAGCTTCAGAAGTTCTCCAGTGGGGTATTTACTGAGGTGTTTTATGTCGTAGATCAACACTTGAAAGTCTCCTCAGCTTGTGTTACAACCCAGTCTCACGGCATTTCGTGTTCACCAACACGATTTTTAATCTATTGATTCGTGTTCACCATCACGATTTGCCCCTTTTTTTCGTGTTGCACAGCACGATTTTAAAAGCAATGTATTTCTACTGGTAACGTGTTTCGTGCCTGCAGGCTGCAGCACGTCTTTTTCTCCGGTCGGGTCGTGGAAGACCGGAAGCTGTGTGGTTCATAAAAACATGTTCTTACTCAATATCAAGCCACAATTATTGCTTTTATTTTAAATCGTATAATTTCGGACTTTTGTTGCCGTCTGTGAGGAAAATAAATGGGGCTCAGAGCCTCAGGATACTGAAATCTGTATTTTTTAAATCTTTTTTTCCTTCTAATTTGTTATTCTTTTCAAAATAACACACTGTTATTGACTTTTTACATGTTACTTATTAGACGCTTTTATCCAAAGCGACTTACATACTCAATACTGTGGACAATCCCCACAGGGCAATTTTGGGGTGAAGTGTCTTGCCCAGGGACACAACGACATGCTGGCTGCAGTGGGGTTTGAACCTGTCACCCCCTGATCCCAACACCAAGGCTCTATCCACTGCGCCACACGCCTCCCCTTTACTCACCAATAACACACAATTATCCTTGCTTTTATTTATTGGTTTAATTCCATAATCTCGGGCTTTTTTGGCGTCCGTCAGGAACTGAATTTCAAAATAAAAATAACCGGAAACAGACGTATCGTGATGGTGAACACGAATCAATAGATTAAAAATCGTGTTGGTGAACACGAATCAATAGATTAAAAATCGTGTTGGTGAACACGAAATGCCGTGAGACTGGGTTGTGTGTTAACCTCAGACCTTCTTTTTACCATTTAACCAAAAACATGTTGAGGTAAAACTGGGTTTTGTTTTTACATCATGCACAAAATATTTGTCAATGAAATGTTCAATCATTCACTAATGTGTCTAGTGCTCCATTGACACTGTGGAATACATGTATTATTTAAATACACACACAGAAACACACACACACACTCACTCACTCACTCACTCACTCACTCACACACACACACACACACACACACACACACACACACACACACACACACACACACACACACACACACTCACACAGTGATTGTCCGCTAAAGGAGAGAGCTGCTGAATGAACTGCATGCCAGCGGTCCACGGCAGCGGAACTGAACGCTCACCGCCCTCAGCAGAGACAGGAGCATCCTGCAGACTACCCGATACACAGGCTCTGTGAGAGGATAGGACTCACTCATAAGCACACTTACTATCATCTGCAAGTGTCTCCTAGACATAGATATGTATGATATTCCATGTTCTATGTATTATGTAACCCACTGCATAGCTGTTGCTTTGAGAGAAGCTTCAGTGGAAGTGTGGGGAAGTGAAGCTGCTGTGTTATAGTGCTAATGAGTCTTTATTTAAAGTAAACGATTGTAACTGGATAATCAAATGTTTATATTAACTCCTGCACAATATTAACAAAATAGAACATTTGCAAAGCATTTTTAAAAACAGGATAAGATGATGTAATCAGCATTTAAAACCCAATTATCAAATGTATTGGGAATAATAACGATGGTGACTTTAGATTCAAAATGTGCGTCATTATGGGGTGAACTGTGTGTCAGAGTTCACCTGGATGAGGGTGGTGCACCTGTAGCTGAGACGCCGCGCTTTCCTGTCCCAGCCCTCCAGAAGCCAATCAGATTCATTCTCGTTCATTTTGTTGCCATGGTCACCACATCTAGTTAAAGTCTTTGCACCTTCAGGTAACAACAGGGCAGCAAATAAGTACAAGAAGGATTCTTTCTTCTTGTTTAAGTTGTCAGTTGGTTGATATCATTTTGACATCCTGAGCACGCTGTGAGACATCCACATATCTGAGCCTTCCAATTCAAACTGTCCTCGGCTCGGTGGTGGAAGATAAAACAGAGCGTGAGGATCTTCAGAAGATCTGTGCTTTTGCTAAAGAAAAAAACAGCCTTCACGTCAAACTGGATTCCACATGAGCCACAAAATCTGTTCTTTTAAATTCTTTAAAAATCCTTCACACCGACTAGAATGTGCTCTGCAGATATCACCCGTGTGCTGCTGCTGCGCCCATGTGAACTAGTGCAAGTCGCAGAGGAGGGAGGTGTGTGTGTGTGTGTGTGTGTGTGTGTGTGTGTGTGTGTGTGTGTGTGTGTGTGTGTGTGTGTGTGTGTGTGTGTGTGTGTGTGTGTGTGTGTGTGTGTGTGTGTGTGTGTGTGTGTGTGTGTGTGTGTGTGTGTGTGTGTGTGTGTGTGTGTGTGTGTGTGTGTGTGTGTGTGTGTGTGTGTGTGTGTGTGTGTGTATTATTGGCTCACCCACTTTGAGCCTCCACAGGGGGGGGGGGGGGTCTGTCGGTGCTGATTAGTCAATCAGAAAGGCTGACATGTTCAGCGACGCATTGACTGAGAATCACAAACACCGACAGTAAAGCAAGGCCATGCTCACACAAACAGTGTGTGTGTGTGTGTGTGTGTGTGTGTGTGTGTGTGTGTGTGTGTGTGTGTGTGTGTGTGTGTGTGTGTGTGTGTGTGTGTGTGTGTGTGTGTGTGTGTGTGTGTGTGTGTGTGTGTGTGTGTGTGTGTGTGTGTGTGTGTGTGTGTGTGTGTGTGTGTGTGTGTGTGTGTGTGTGTGTGGCCTAGCATTACTATACTTGTGGGGACCTAAATCTGTTTACACAGTCTCCCTTATAGGGACAAATCGGAGGTCCCCATAAGGGGAATCATTAATTTTAGGGTGAATACTTGGTTAGGTTAAGGGTAAGGGTAAGGGTTAGGCATGTGTTGGTTATGGTTAAGGATAAGTCTCCAGGAAATGCATGTAAGTCAATGTAATGTCCCCTGAAGTGATGTAAGTAAGTAAGTAAGTAAAACTTTATTTATATAGCACCCTTCTCAACACGGATGTACAAAGTGCTTTACAGTACAGTACACAGGACACAATTCACAGTACAACTATAAAATGTAGAATAAAAGGCATAAAACGGCAGCAGGTAACACATAGGATAAAACATACGACAAAACACCAATAATAAAAAATAAATTAAAAAAAGACAGCTACTAACTCACCTCCTCCGACGACCCAAAGGCCTGTCGGAAGAGGTGGGTCTTTAACCGCCCCTTAAAAATCTCTATTGAGGCCGAGGTTTTTATTATCTGGGGGAGTTTGTTCCAAAGCCTTGGGGCCACCGCCTCAAAGGCACGGTCACCCTTAGCCTTTAGCCTGGTTCGGGGCACGCTTAGGAGGCCTTGCTCAGAGGACCTCAGGGCCCGGGTTGTGATGTGCGGGTGGATCAGGTCATTGATGTAGGCTGGGGCTTGGCCATGGACAGCTCTATATGTGAAGACCAGTACTTTAAATTGGGTTCTGAGATGGACAGGGAGCCAGTGAGGATCGGAGTGATGTGGCATGTTTTTTTGGATCGAGTCAGTAATCTGGCTGCAGCGTTTTGGACCTGTGGTAACCGCTGTATTGATGTTTTGTTGAGGCAGGAGAACAGAGCATTACAGTAATCAAGCCGGGATGAAATAAAGGCATGGATAGCCATCTCCATTTCTGCGTTGGATAGAACCCCCCTGAGCTTGGCAATGTTCCTGGGATGGAAAAAACAGGTACGGGTCAGAAGTGTTATGTGTTTGTCTAGTAGCACAGACTGATCGAAAGTAACACCCAGGTTTTTGATGTTTGCCCACTGAATTAACCCAGGTGGCTTGCTACCTTAGAGGCGATGTTATCAGCCGCCAAGATCAAGACTTCCGTTTTCGATGCATTGAGCTGTAGGAAGTGCTGATGCTCGACCTCACATCAGCTACCTTGTTTATAAAAAACGTGAGAAAACGGTCACAGTCGTCGTTTGAATAAATAGGAACTGAGGGGGTGGACGGGTTTACAATGGTCTGTATGGTTTTAAATAGTACTCTGGGGTTGTGCTTACTAGAGGAGATGAGATTAGAAAAATAGGTAGCCCGGGCATTTTTGACCAAATTGTTGTAATCACAGTAAAGGTCCTTCAGATGGAGGCGGTGTACCTGGAGATTTGTGGTTTTCCACAGCCGCTCAACTTTGCGACAGAGCCGTTTCAGTATACGGGTGTCCTCTGTTAACCAGGGGGATGCGTTTACAGCTAGAGAGCTGCGTGTCACCATGGGAGCGACGTCATCTAAAATGGCGGAGCAGTGTGTATTGAAAGCGTTGATTAGACAATCAACATCAACATGCGACACCAAAACATTGCTGTCAAAAGCTGTTACAAATTTCTCAACCGCAGCGCCATTTCAAATACGCGAGGTTTTTACTCGCTTCCCCTGAACATAAGCGTTATCCAACGACATGACAAATAGTACAGCTTTATGGTCGGAAACAGATAGCTCCTCAAAACAAACGTTGCTGATATTTAGACCAATTGTGAACACGAGATCCAATGTGTTACCTTTGTTATGCGTTGGGCCAGACACATGTTGACAGAAATTAAAAGATGCGGTGACATTAAGGAAATCACTGGCAAATTTGTCTGAGCAGTCATTTACATGAATGTTAAAATCCCCGCACAGAAGAACTCTTTCATAGCGGATGATGGAGGTTAGTCAGTCACCAAGATCGGATAAAAAAGAGCCATTCACATACAATGTATACATTTTATGTGTGTGTGTGTGTGTGTGTGTGTGTGTGCGTGCGTGCGTGCGTGCGTGCGTGCGTGGGTGTGTGTGTGTGTGTGTGTGTGTGTGTGTGTGTGTGTGTGTGTGTGTGTGTGTGTGTGTTTACCTGCTGTAGAATGACCATGGTTCTGGTTTCTGTCCCTCAGACTGGACATGAGTGTGTCCTGTAGACCCTGAGGACGACAGACATAACATGAGGCCATGCACCTTTCCTTCATTATTCAATGATTATTATTTACTGTGTTTTCCTATACGAATAATACAACAAAAATAATATTTAAATATACACGGTATAAATATTAATGAAAATGTGGAGACAAACCACACACACACACACACACACACACACACACACACACACACACACACACACACACACACACACACACACACACACACACATACACACACACACACACACACACACACATACACACACACACACACACACACACACTCATGTGTTACCTATAAACATGATCAAAAGAGCAGCAGACACATAAAGCTGTGCTTGTAAAAATTCTGTTTTACAGTTCATTAAATAGCAGGGTCGAGTCTGCTAACACACACACACACACACACACACGCACACACACACACACAGTCTGTTAAGTGATGTCAGTCACAGGTCGTATGTGAGTGTTACCTCTAAAGTGTCTTTAGAGTGTGAGCCCAGTAAATAGTTCAGCCTCCCTGAATGAAGCTAGCGTTTGATCTTTTGACCTCTTGACACATGGCGCCGTGACACCTCGCCCTCATTAGACGTTTGAGTGTGAGCTTCAGTGAGAAGGGAAGGATTACACCTGAGCTACAGTTTAACCCTCCGTCCTATCACATTTCATCTGTCATGTTCTTCATGAGGAATTATGCAATTCACTTCTTTGGTGTACATGATTCCTCTTAACTTGTTTTAGTTCCTGTATTTACTATATATTATACTTTCTAAAAAAACAACCAAGAATAGTGCATCATCCAATTCATGCACGACAACTGTTGTGCCTGGGACTAAGTCATAACTGTATTAACCTGTTAAGCCCGAGAGCCCCCGGTAGAGGGGGCTGCAGGGTTTTTTTTTCACGAAACTGTGTCTCAGGGCTTCTTAATATTTAAAAACCTATTAATGTGTCATACCAGATTAACGGGAAGAAACTCAGCTAACTGACAATACGAAAAAGATTTACCAAAACAAAACACAAGTCTCATAAGAAGCGTCTAAATGACCCCTGAGCGAAATAATGCTAACACACTTAGCACAGAACTCAAGGTAAAAATACCCTTATTACTTATCGTAACTGCACATACAAGATATCAGATTAAAGCTGAGATTCCACAGATTATATAGGTATTAGTATCATCACTGAGCAATCAGAACTCGCTACAGGGGAAGAAAACACAGACATCATAACACGTAGCATTACGGAACAAACACGGGAGATTGTCCCACCTTAGCTGTTATTCTGATCAAAAGTCGTGTTCAATGGCAGATTTTGCATTTTACTACATCACAGTACAAACAACAGACATACAGTACACTTCCCCCCCCCCCCCCCCCCCACAACAGAGAGAGTGATACAAACAATAGCAAAAACTCAAATAAACAAAAAACACAATAAAATGGTCACTCGTGCATGGTAATAACATCAGTAACAACTGTAATACTTATGTATACATTCGAGAAATCTGTTGACGCATAAGGCATAGAGATTTGTTCAGGTTAAATCAGATCAGGGTCTAGGGATAGAGATATAAGAGGACAAAAATGAATGAATCAAATCAATACAGTAAATGCAGCTCATCCAGAATGCAGCGGCTCGTCTGGTCTTCAACCTTCCTAAATGTTCCCACACCACTCCGCTCCTCCGCTCCCTCCACTGGCTTCCGGTAACTGCTAGAATCCACTTCAAGACACTGGTACTTGCGTACCATGCTGCGAATGGATCTGGCCCTTCCTATATCCAGGACATGGTTAAACCGTACACCCCAGCACGTGCACTATGCTCTGCATCAGCCAAACGGCTCGCTGCACCCGCACTGCAAGACCGCATCAGCAAAAACACGTGGGTTTGCTATCCTGTCAATTTACTGACTGAGGGGCGCATGCGCACGCTGCGACCGGCAGGGGAAAGTTGGTGTCCTCCGTTTTGTTTGTTTTGTGTTTGTTTTAAAGGTTTTTAATGCGCCACCGACCTATTCGATAAAGCATCTGTATGATTGAATGCTCCCTGCGCCGCTAGTCAAAATGGACATTCTTTATTCTGTGATTCTGTGGATCGTATTCCTTCAATGTTTGGCATGTGATGTCAATGGAGCTGTCATCCGGGAGAGGACACAGTACACCAGAGATGTGCTGCTACAACTGAACATGGCAAGTCTGGCTCGCGTGATAGATACCACGTTACAGTTACCGGACATTATTCGGAGAAATCCAAATGAAACCTGTGGTGCAACGCGGCACCAGAGGAGGAAGCGGGGTAAACGCGGCGGCGTAAGATTACGCATGAGAAGGCAGCGGCTCCCTCGGATTCCTCTGCCCTCGATGATCCTGGGGAACGTTCAATCGCTGAGGAACAAGGTTGACGAGCTTCAGGGTAGTGTTCGGTTTCAGAAGAATTTCAGGGACTGCTGTGTTTTGGCCTTCACTGAGACATGGCTCACAGACTGTAACCAGGACAACGATCTGTTTATTGACGGTTTTGGAGCTCCCTTTCGTCTGGATCGAAAGGCGGAAGTGACAGGAAAAACTCAGGGGGGCGGAGTATGTTTGTACGTAAACAAACAGTACTGTAGCTCTGTGACTGTCAGAGAACGCATTTGCACCCCAGATGTTGAACTTGTATCTGTTTCATTGCGTCCCTTCTACCTGCCCCGTGAGTAGTTTTATTACAATAGTGTACATCCATCCCAGGGCAAATGCCACCTCTGCCTCCAGCACTATCTTTGATTTGGTGCAAAAACTGCAGTCCATTTCACCTGACGCACAAAACTTTATACTTGGGTATTTTAACTATGTGACCCTCAAAAAGACACTCACTAACTTTTATCAATATGTCTCCTGTCCAACGAGGCGGGATAAAACATCAGACCTGTGTTATGGGTCAGTGAAGGAAGCCTATAAGTCAGTCCCATACCCCCACTGGGCTCTGCTGATCATAACTGTGTGCATCTACTGCCCATATACAAAACAGTTTTGAAGCGAGAGAAAACATTGACAAAGGACATAAATGTCTGGACAGAAGAATCTGTAGCCTGTTTGCAGGAACGTTATGACTGCACTGATTGGGATATGTTCAAAGAGTCTTGTGGTGCCGACTTGGATGAAGTTGTTGATGTAACATGCTCATATACAGCCTTTTGCAAAGACATGATTATTCCATGTAAGCAAGTTAAAATATACCCTAATAACAAACCATGGGTGACCAAGACGGTTAAGTCCAGCATTCAGAAAAAGAAACACGCTTTTAAACAGGGAAGTGCCTCTGATCTGCATGATGCTAATAGGGAACTTAAAATAGAAATTCTGAAAGCTAAACAGAATTTTAAATCTGAACTACAAAACAAAATGGCTGCAAACAACCTTGGCTCAGTCTGGAGTAGCATGAAAACCATAACAGGCCTCCGGGAAACAAAGAATAGCTGCCATGTGACTCTGGATGGCTTTAATTCAGATGTTCAGTTTGCAAATGCCCTAAATCACTTTTTTTCTCGATTTGACACATTTGATTTCAGTAATAATATATCTGAACTAGGGCTGTCAAACGATTACAATTTTTAATCAGATTAATCACAGTTTATAAATTAATTAATCATGATTAATCACCATTCGAACTATGTCCAAAATATGCCATTTATTTATGTATATTGTTGTGGGAATGGAAAGATAAATGAAAGAAGGCGGATATATCCATTTAACATACAGTATCTATGTTTATTATAACATTGTTCTGCGTGTCAAAATGAAAGACAACCCACACACCTATCAATCATCAAACCGTGGGGTCTTAATTCATTACGTGTTGATTTCTATCAACGGGGGAGTACTTCAGGAAAGTCGACGGAGGGGGGGCTAGGGGAGTACTTCGTGACCACAGAGTGTGAACGATGTGATCAGCTGTTTTAGTGCAGTTCTCCAGTGAAGGGGGGGGAGTCTCCCCCGCAGCCGGTTGGCGTAGTTTTGGCACAGTTCCGTTGTACAGACCGACGTTAACAGCAGCCTGTCTGTGCACACGGAGACCGACTCTGTCGTCCGGTGATCTAACCGCCTTCTGGAAAAGCTTCACAAGTACGTCGGTACGCAAATGCGCTTTGTGACACAAGTGACGGTACGCATTTCAGATTACGCACATAACCCGCGTACCAGTTATGTGCACCCCTGTACCAGAGCCATATTATTACTAGTATATGGCTCTGCCCTGTACTACAGCAAAAGTATTCTCCGTCGGGACTTCCTGCAACAACACCACGCCGTTATCAAAGATGTTCTATTGAGAAGACGATCACTACGTGACAAAAGTTTTCAAAACCGTGGCTACTGAAATCAATCTTACTAACTGCTGTCTGTGCAATTTACTCCTACCCCAGCCATACCCTGGCGCTGCCACTGGTGGCACGTATGGGGCGGGCCATTCTGCACATGCGTTAAATACGTTAAATATTTGAACGCAATTAATTAAAAAAATGTATTACCGCCGTTAACGCGATAACTTTGACAGCACTAATCTGAACTGAAGCTTAAACTTGAAGACAATAAGCATTTTAACATAGATCAGAGGGAAGTGGAAAAGGCCTAAATATTCTCTGTATGAGTTGAAATTATGACGAGAATATATGTTTGCACGTGGCAGAGGTATATATATCTGCACATACATGCATGTGTACATCACCCTCACATCTCCAAAAGCCTCGGTGTAAATGGGACCCTGGATATTGTTCTGCTCAGATAACACTTTTAAATGTTGTTCTGGGGCATGAAGAGAAAAGGCATATCTTTTAGGTTTAATTTGGAGGAGGTGCTGCTGGTTATGCCAGTTGTTTTGAGCCCTGTCAAACTATGGTCCTTGTCCATAATACCATCAAACATGAAAAAGATCCCAGCACGAACAGAACAGGGTACAATCTGTCAGGGTTGAGAGAGGCAAGCAGGACACAAATGCAGATTACCAACAGGGTGGGTGGAGGGGGTCTGGAGGACGGGATTGGGCTGACAGCCCAGGAGCACAGCGGAGGACCCGGAAGGGGTCTCGGGCGGACGACCCGGGGGCAAGGCAGAGTTTGAAAAGGGGGACTCAGGCGGACGGCAAGGCAGAGTTCAAAAAGGGGGCGAAGGCCACAGCAGGCGAACTCAGGGGGCCGAGCATGAATACCATCTCACGGGGGCGGGCTCGAGGGCGAAGACCAGACAGCTCCGGAGGCCGGGCAGGAAGGCGCTGACGGGACAGCGCTGGAGGCCGGGCAGGACCCGGTTTCGGCGGACAGGAACCGGAGCTGGTGGGACACGCCTCGGCAGGATCCCCCAAGGAAGAGGACCAGGACACGGGATTGGCAGGACCCCCGCCCGGTAAGAATCTCACCAAGCCTGGTTTCTCCATAGTTATCTGGCGCGCCGCTGCCAGAGCAGCCTCTCGCTGCTGAACCCCGGACGCTCCCATCCATCGATCAGAGCAGGTGGCCAAAGAAAAAGTAAAATCCAACAATTCCTGCTCAAAAGGATCTGCTGGGCCCATATCTGGTGAGTTCCTTCTGTCAGGGTTGAGAGAGGACCCAAATGCAGATGAACTGAAAATACCTTTATTTCAAGGCTACAGACAGAGCAACACAGAACTCTTCCCCGTGAACAACGTCAAACTACGACAAGGAACTCACAAAGACAGACAGAAAACACAGAACCTAAATACACACAGGACTAATCAAACATACAAGAGACAGGTGAGGAGGGAGGAGAAAACACAGGGGCACCAGGTGAACACAATCGGGTACAAAATAAAACAGGAAACCAAAGATAGAAAAAGACAAGACAAAACACAACACAGACAGATCGTGACACAATTATTATTTATTTTACAGTTATTTGATATTGAACAAAGTGAACACAGATTAGTTTTAAAACACTTAATATTGCTGTAGAGTCCACTCTAACGTGGCAACCCGTCTGTTCATGAGAATTAACCACAGTAAATGATTCAGTCCCTCATTATCCAGCTTTAAATGTACCATGTGACCTTTGACACCGGACAGCAGTGACAGCTGCCTTTCAGGGAGAGACTGACTATTTGAAAGTAAATCTCTGAAGAATAAATCCTCCCGGGGATCTGATCAAGACAGAGAGTGTATACCTCACTGGAACCCACACCAGTGGCAGAGCTTTCCTAATATCTCAAACACACACCACGCCCAGCCCTTGTTACTGTGGGCCTGTGTCTCCACACATTGGACAATGTGGCAGTCCAGAGCACGTTTCAAAAACCTTTGTGGCTCAAGAGAAAACAAAGCCTTGACAGAGATGACTTCCTAGAATGCCACTTGGAAAGCGCAGACCCCCACCAAGGCTCCTCCTGGGATGTTCCTATTGCACACAAAGTGTTGGTGTATTCATTAGCTTGCAGTCGTACTGTAAACACAACATGCCACAGAGCAGATGTGCAGTATTCTATTGCTCAGAGTCAGAGCTACATGTGTATATACTGGAGCTGTGGAACTGTGGTCTGGACCTGCTGGGAGACGTCACATGAATTCACACGGGCAGACTCACTTCCCTATCATGACGACGCCACATGCGTACGGCTCAGATGCAGATATCAAGTCAAGGCAACATGATGTGTTGTTTCCTGTGAACCTGCTTACATAAACAACTTCCTCGTTGGAGCTGACCATTGAGTCCAGATCAGAGCACATTTCTAAAGCCAACAATGAGCCAATGAAAGAAATAACTTCTCAGAATGACAGGAAGCAAGTGTATCCGTCTGTCTGAGATACACTCTGTTTCATACAGACACACGGTGAGTGCTGGAGGGCAGGGCTTCAAATGGTTCAGTGGACACCAAAGATTCCCTGAATGCTGCCATCACCCACAGCTGAGGCTCCGACGGGCCTGTGTTCTGCTGGTTCCACATGATGCGTGAGCTCAACAGACTGAGGCTTTCCTCTTGGGTCACGCTCAGAGAGGACAGGAGTCTGAAGTGAACTCTAACACAAGAGCATTATTCACGGCATGTTTTAAGAGTGGAGTTCCTTTTTAAAGTAATATCTTACAATCTCAGACTTCAACTAGTGTGCCATCCCCTAAAGATCCACTCAAACTGCACAGCAAACCTTTTGAATTAAAGACACATCAAATGTAACCCTTCCACCCCGTATACAACAGTTTGTGTTCTGTTTCTACGATGGTAAAAAGGTGATCCTCTATGACATCTATAGAGGGTTCAGTTTCAGCTAGAAACCTTCTCTCCTCCCTCCCACGCTCTCTCCCTGACTGAGATCCGGTGACTCTGAGATGAAGGAAAGATCTCTTTCTTTCTTTCAAATAAGAAAGAAAGAAAGATATACCAGCACATGCATGTCGATACAAAGATAATGCAGAATACATGAGTAGAACAAGTGTGCCCCTTTTCTCTCTCTCTCTCTCTCTCTCTCTCTCTCTCTCTCTCTCTCTCTCTCTCTCTCTCTCTCTCTCTCTCTCTCTCTCTCTCTCCTCTATCTCTCTCTCTGTCACACACACACACACACACACACACACACACACACACACACACACACACACACACCAACACGTTCTCACTCCCATCCCGTCACATATTGACGGACGGTCAGGGCCCCTCCCCGTCGCTATATTACGTACAGGGTACCCCTTGCCCGTCAGGCTTCTACGGGCAGGGCGTCCCATAGACCTTCATAGACCACGTGATCAACAACGATGGCCGACCTTCGTGTTATTCTCCGTGGAAAAGGCCTATTTTAAGGTTCATTTGGCCATTAAAATGCGTTTTGATGTCATTGTATGCGAGTAATGAGTTTTTATTTCTGATTATTTGTGCAGTACATGTACATGATGTTTAGTTTGCTAGTTATGACGAAGATTACTTCATGAATGTGTACACATGGTTGCTAACGTTTTTTTGGTGGAAATGTGTTTCTTCACAGCAGAGTCACCCTCTGTACTTGGACTTATTGGGAGAATCTAAAGGCAAGAACATCCCAAATATTCATTTAGGTCTTTATGTTAGACCTTTAGTCAGGGTCGGCGTCATGGGGGGTCATTCACGGGCCATGCCCCCCCCCCAAATGAGTCACTGTGCCCCCCCAACGCAGGGTGGGCAAGCCTTGCCACTTTGCCGTTTTTTTTGTAATCATATAAGTGAAAACGTTTCCACTAAAGGTTTTTTGTGTGAAATACATCAGAAATAAAGAATACAAATATGAAACACAGCCTGAGGTGTGCTCACTGCTGCTCTCTGATTGGTGTGTTGCTTGACCAATGACCCCCGACCTTTGTTTTGTTATCATTACGTGGCTGTGTGTTTAGATGAAAGCCCAGTGGCGATGTGTTCATCTGTTACACTGATTATACAGTAAAGCCATCGAAAATAATATGATATACAGTACAGTACAAGTAGCCTACTTCTGGGTCTCTGTGTTTCATTCAAGCTCGACTCTCTGTGTGTGTGGCAGGAGCGCATTTTGTGAGTGTGCGAGCGAGTGGTAACGTGGAATGTTGTTGTTAGCATCTGGTTAGTTATGCTAACGGGTATAAAGGGCTGTTTCTACGAGAGGGGTCTGCCTGCAGACCTCCACTCACAGGACAGTTCCGGTGCAGACCTCCACTCTCAGGACACCTCCACCATAGATATATATAAACACTAGATGGCTCATGGGAGATTTTCCAGCGTAGCTGACTGGCCGCCATCTTGCTACAGTCAACAGTTACTCTGATTCGCGTTATGGTAGCTGTTGTCAGGTGAGTGATCTGCACAAAAATACTCTTAACTCGCTGAAATCTTGACTGATTTACAAACCGTTTGGTTTATTATAAACATTATTAGCATGGCTATGATACAGGATGCTTGGACATGTTGAAATTGCAGCTTTTCTTTGTGTATGTGGTTGTATTTATTAGCTGGCTAATAACAAGAGGCTGTCAGTGAGACCTAGTATTACAAAGTTCACCCAGCAACTTTACACCAGTGGGAGAGGCAGAACTGCTCTTTCTTTTCAACACAACTTAAGTTACACATTATTTCTTCCAAGTGGTTTGGCTTGTTAAAAACATCTTGCATTATGATACAGGAATTTGCTGGCTTTGTGTTTACAGAAGTACCTGACTATGCCGGACTTTTGTGCAGCCTACGGATGCTCCAATCGCCGCTGTCTGCAAACAAGAACTCGTGGGATCACCACATATGTTTATGTTTGCTCAGTCTAATAAACCCATAACATGGTTGTGAAAGAATACCAAAGCTGAGGCTGGACGATGATTGATTGTTAGTGTGCCATGTGTCACTGTGTGTCTTATTGGTTTTGTGGTATACTGTATTTTATTTTATTGTGTGCAAGACACATTTAAAACAAATAACCTTGAACCTTGAAGCCCCATCTCTCCCCACCTGCTCCTGCTTCCTACATCCCCTCCACACCACACCAAGTTGTTCTTCTTAATAATAATAATACATTTATGTTGGGGGGCCGCCTTTCATAACACCCAAGGACACCTTACAGGGGCATAGGGCAATATAGGGAACCATTTAAACAGTGGATTTTGTGATATATCAGCCGGGGTGAGTCAAGACAAACCACAAATGGACTACAGAAGGACATATGGTACAGTTTATATTATTCTTGGTCTTTTTCAATAACATATTTCAAAGGTTCTGGATTTGTTTACAAATCTAGAAACTAAATACAAAACTAGGATGATATGAAGATCTCATGTCAAAAATAATTGTGATAAATTAGACAGAACTGGCCTGTCTGTGAGCACATTTTATGTTGGTTTGGTTCTTCTGATAAAGGTGTGAGTATCTAAATAATATACCAACATATGCTATTGTCATTAGTTGTGTCCCTGTTCTTCAAGATAAGGCATTGCTCAATTAACAACTCTTGGTTTACAGAGTGGTAACATGAGACCGATTTTTATATATAAAATATAAATGTATTTTAATTTTATAATTTATTTATAATTTATTTTAAATATTGACAATATAATAAAATAAATGGAAATATATACACCGGCAAATATTTAATATATACCTTGTGTGTGTGTATAGCTATTGCTTTATCTGATTAATGTTATTTTCATATGAAAGTCCATGATTATAAGTATGCAGTATCATAACTACATCTTTGATGTTTATAAAAAACCAAACCGTTTGAAAATCGGTTGAAAATTGAGCAAGCTATGGTTATTTAAATAGTAAACCATAATGTTATGAATGACAGCACTGCCTGTAGCAAGATGGCGGCCAAGTGGCAACGTCGGTCTCCATTGGCCAGCAGCACGTGTGAGCCATCTAGTGTTTATATATATCTATGACCTCCACTGTCAGTACAGGAAGTGCTGGCTAAGAATTCCAAAATAAAATCACCACTATCAGTACAGTGCCACTTTCCAAATAGGAAATGCATGCAAATACAAAATAAAATCGGATCGTGACACTTAATATAATACATATGTATATATGTATATATATATATATATATATATATTGAAGGATAAAGATAAGGCAAAAAGTAACTGTGAATATAAGATATAGTAAATCCTGTTATAGGAAACGCTAAAAACATTGAGCTGTCTGAGTGGAAAAATAACGTGTTAAAGTTTACTGCTGGCCGGCTACATCCTGTTATCTTCAAGGACAGAACACCATGGTACGGTATGTGGGGCCCTGAGCCACACCAGGTGCAACTGTCTTGTGAGAAAACCAGTTAAAACAGGTAATTAGGAAAAGGGAGTATGGCCCTGGCCTGACCTTAGCTAAAACTGGGTGTTGCTGGGCAGAAAAGGCAGATTGCAGCACAGAGAGCACCAAAGGTGGGGGCTTCACAGCAAATACTATAAAGAACAAGATATATTCAGAATTCGGGACTCACTTCAACTGGGATCTCACACTGACGAGCTTGTCACGGTGGGAACTCAAGAAGGGGTCCAAGGCGCTGGCGTTTTGTGGTGTAGTATGGATTGATATATCTTTGTTGAACTGTGTAATAAAGTGCTTATTTGAAGAAACAATCCATTGGAGTGCAAAGTCTAGTTTTGTACAGCTAACAGAGAATAGTGTCTAAGACACAATTCCTTTTCCCTCAGAACTAAGAAAGGTCAACGGCAGATCCGGACGGCGACCCCGCTCTGGCCATATCCAAACGATCTGCGCGGAGGACGGACCTGGTCCGGTAGACTCCAACAGCTTGGTGACCCCGTGACGTGATGGTCTAGAGCGGGAAGTCCGGACACCGATGACTTTCTGAGAGGACACCAAAAAACATTGAGTTTACGGCTTTTACAAGAAACCATCTCACACAATCAAAAACCCGGGTCATTTAGAATCAAGGTAAGCATCTGCCTGTTACAACAAATAGATGTGTTTGAAATACCACTACATTTTAGGATTGTGTGAAAATGGCAGAAATAATTGTCTCAGCTAAAAAGTAAAGATAAAACGTAAATAAAATTGTGTGCACTAAATAGATCAACAAGGGTATAAACAAATCTGTGATGAGAAGCGGGTGGAACCCGTAATTTATGAGGATCCGCCGCGGTCCAATGAGAAGGTGTCAAACTAGTCAAACTAGTAGCCATAGTACAGTGTAAAACTAGGGGAGACTCTAGTATCTAAAGAAAGGTGTCAAACTAGTAAAACTAGTAGCCAATAGTACAGTGTAAAACTAGGGGAGACTCTAGTATCTAAGGAAAAGTGTAAAACTGGTCGCCGTATCAGTAGCTAATATATCTGTGTACAATGTTTGCTGTTTGTTGATTGTTCTGTCTGTTGGTTGTCATTGTTGATTCGTAAAGACCTTGTTTTATGTTGGTAAATGTTTTGGTATACCAATAGTTTGTTGTTAGTTGTTGAAAGAAGCCCCCCCTTCTCTTGAAAAGGCTGAGAGCTCCAGCTGGAGCCGGGGTGTCAGTATTTGTCTGTGAAAGAATCTCCCCCCACTTTCGGATTCTGTAGAAGAGTACTCTTTGTTTCAATCAGAAAAAGAGCAAGCTATTCATCACAATTGTATTTTTAGGTTATGAATAAAACAAAAAGTAGTAGCCTAAGTGATAAACAGGAGGGTTTTTGAACGCTTGTCAGTCAGAAGGAATATATTAATGTTTATATAACAGGGGAAGCTCATTTGTGGTCAGCTGCCCTCTGTTCTTCAATATTCTGTGTTGCTCCACGGACATTCAAATAAATAAGAATAAGGACATTAAGAGAAACGACAAGATTTGTCCAGTGTATTAATAAATACAAGTGAACACATATTAACCTAGTCAGATAAATAGATACAAAGTCATTCTTGTTTCAAGGAAGCCCCCCTCCTCATGGAATGCCTGTTCAAGCCGGGGTGTCTGTGAGAGTACCCACACCCCCCTCCTTCTTTTTTCTCTCTCTCTTCTTAAAATGCATGAAGAAAGAGCATTGAATTTAAAACAAGTGTGTGAATAATCGAGTGGTCTGAAGTTGGAGTGAATAACATTGAGAATTAATAGATCAATGTGGGAGCTGAAGTAGTAGATATTGAAATAAATAAGAAACTATAATTTGCTGTTTTTAGCATAGATTTTGTAGGATACAGTTACGTCACTTTGTGGTTTTATGAGGGGTTTTGAGAACTGATTGGTACCATTGCATTACATTGTGAATGTCATGGTATTTGTCATTAACTAAGGATTGTACTTAATTATATTTCAAGGAAAACAATTATATTACAGACAGTAACGTTAAGGGAAAGTAAAAAGTGGTTCACGTTAAAACAGAGCATTGGTGGCATTTTCAGTTCATTGCTTACTTCCACACGCCTTTCCCCCTCCTTGTCTCTTTCATGACTTTATTTAATGCATTAGAACGATTGTTATCGTAACCTTCCGTGTTTATAGAATTCAAACTCACTGTTCACATTACGGAGTATATTTCCGGAACGGCCTTTCAAAATAAAAGCCACAGGCCGCTGTTCACCAGAGATGCCTTCACAATAAAACAGTAATTAGATTAACAATATATTTAACTTATATTACGTCCTTAAACATTGATTTTAATTCATTACAGCTTTCAAATACGGCGCGGATTGAATACAGTTATTTGTATTCTGTTACAACATCACCATGCTTGTAACACAACTTAGATAAACAATTTGAAAATAAATAGAATTAACCAAGTAGATAAAAGATTAGTATAGTGGTTGGAGGGTGTCTTTGTTTTGCCTATTAACTTATAACTGAAGTAATAAAGAATAGGCAGACTACTATCATCATTAGTTTGTTTTAACACTCACATGTTTCAGCATTCCTGACCTCAGCCGTTTTATTTTGCAACCCGTTGGGAGAGAGATTTAAATTGAGTTTTTCTCAGTGGCTGGATGTGATTACAACAGCATTGGGTAGTTCTGCACCACCTTTTGGGTTCTCTGAATCAGTGTGTTGGTGAAGAGTTGCTCACTGCGAACAGAAGAAGTATGCAAAGAACGCATAGGAGATATTGACATTATGCTTGTGCCTCGTTGTCAAGGCAACAGTGGTGTGAACAGGTACTGCGGTTTTGGGGGATTTCTGCAGTACAGAGGACAACGTGTGTCTGCCAAGTGATTGCTTCCCTCATCCCAAAGCCAGGGAGAGTTTCCTTGGAGCCCACTGACCAGGGCCGGTCCTAGCTTTTTGGGGACCCTGCCACTGACTACAGCTGCATCACTGACTGTGCTCATTATGACAAGATCTTGAGACATGCTTGTCTCAGATTGTTCTGGAGGAATGATGCAATGATTTTACAGCATAATTGTGCAAGAGTTTCCCAGGGGGTGGTGTAGAAACCTTAATGCTTAGTGTTTAGATAGGAGGCTGCTTGTTTAAATGATGGTCTGGAATGCTGAAAAGATTAAAGTTTAATATTCTTGGTTGACAAACAAGACATCTGATTATTAGGTCACACATAATAATTTAGACATATAAACTAACTATGAGTAAAGGGATTAATGGATTTCATATCCTAGGGAGGGTTAGTTAGGTTGCGAATACTTCACAGGGTATTTGCTAATGTATTTTGAAGAACAAATAACAAGGACACAAGTCCAATTTTGTTTTGTTTTTAGATTAAATTGTCCGTTACCAAAACTGTTCACCTTGTGTCTAGATTTGGACTTTGAGGGTAAGGGAGTATTTAGGCTTATTTTTATACATCTGACATTTTAAAATATGTTGGCTGTTCACCAGATAGACATTGGTTAAGAACTTTTCTGAAGATTGAATATTTGTTCCATTTCTACATATTCCTATTTAAAAAGTAATTTTAGAGTAAAGAGGGCTGATGCTGAAATGGGAAATAATGTGGGGCCTTCAATCACCCAGTAAGGGTGCATATTATTGACGATCAATAGGGAGGAGGGGTCACTCGACCCACCCTGCAGTGGTTTTTAAATCTTACTTGCAGCTTCACAGGAAGCGCCCGGCACCAGATTATGAGTTTAGAGGACTAGCGGCACCACCTCCTAATGGACATTCATTTAGTTAGTAATTAACCGACATTTAGAGATGTTAAAAAGTAAAAACATACCTACCATGAGGGATGATTCCTAAGTTCAGCTACAAACCATTGATGAAATTACTTCTGTTTTTAGGTCCTTGATAAGGGAAGGAGTGATTGTTACATGTTCAGGACACCCAGGGTTCCACGCACTGTTAAAGAGGGTAACATTGTTCTTTAAGTGCACCAGAATTGAAGATAAATTAATAGAATGAGTTATGGAATACATAGCAGAGCTTTACAGATCCTGATAATGTTTTGACACAAGATAATAGTGATGTACACAAGTTTCTGAATTACATCTATTAGACGTGTTGATATTGATTAGGTGTAAATGAACTGCAGTAGTAGTACAATAAGGAAGTGACATTTTTTGGCCAACACTTTTCAGGGAATTTGGGAAAACAGAGATATCTTGAACATTATAGTTGTAATTGTGAATTAATAAATGATGGCGCTCCATATATACAGATTTCTATAGACGGAGGATGCTGGCCTGTGCTGGAACATCTCTGCAGGGCACGACACATGGCCAAAAAGACTGAGACCAACTGACCTTTGACCCTGACCGACAGGGTAACTTGGGAAGGCACTGTCAATGACTGACTCTGAGGTGTACCTGACCAAAACCTGACTTTACAACCTGACAGTGTGAGTGAGTGTATGTTTGCATCTGATCAGTGCAACTGCATGATTTAAAACGATGACTAATCAAGCATGTTTTGGACTAACACATTATTTCTGTGTGATAATAATGTGTGAAATGAGAGGTTTCCTAACATTGCACAAAAGGGGAAACCGTTTCTAACCTACTTGATATTTCACTCCCACAGGAGGTGGCGGTTTGCAGAATGTGAAACTCAAACTATGACATTTGAAGATTCTGTTTCTTTTAGGACTGAAAGATGGAGAGAAACACTTCATTTCACTGAAGTGTTTACTGTGGAAATAATGGATGTACATTTGGGAAAAATGTTTGGTATTGTCTTATAATCCATTATGACCTGAAGGTTTTCTTCCCATACAGGTTTTTGTTTACACATGAGATAATGTGTAAAAAAGGGGGAGTGTAAACTTTACAATGTACATTTTTCATTTAGGGACTGAAAGGGACCTGCTGCCCAACTCCATTGTTCAATCTGACCATTGATTGACAGTTTTAGAATTGACCTGCTCCATATTTGGGGATAACACACTGTTTGATGAATGTTGACATGTCTCTAATATTGATTGAGTTATAGCAGGTAACACAGATAAAGAATCAGTGGCCAAGGGGCTACCAGAGAGATGTAAGTCCAGAATGAAATACTGAAGAAGCTGACCTGTGAGTAATGTGTCAACTAATGTTTCAACAGGTATTAAAGTAACTAAGGTTTGAAATGTAGAAAGAACATATTTACAGTTAAAGTTAAAACATAGTAATGTAATGAGATAGAATGTAATTTGGACAACATCATGTAACTAGCCTGGTAAAGAAGTAAAAGCCATAGACTTTATTGTTGAGGTCATTATGGGGATATACATTTTTATTTTTATTTTTATTTATCCTTTATTTATCCAGGAATGTCCCATTGAGATACAAGATCTCTTCTTCCAGGGAGTCCTGACCAACACGGCACACAACAAGTTTCAACATAAAACAAAGGCATTAAACAAAAAAAACATACAATTCAAATATAAATACAGAAGGCCATTTGTGCAGTGGCAAGAAGCATAATCACATCAGCAATAGCATCAGGTAAAACAGTTACATGTTTCATGAAGGGCTAATCGTAGCATACCTTTAAAAGCATTTACAGTAGGAAGTGCCTCTAGACAAAGTTTTACTTGCAGCGTATTCCATAAAAAGGGAGCATAGTGGGAGAATGCAGCTTTACCAAGCTCTGACTGCATCAAAGGAACATTTAAAAGCATCCCATTTGCTGCTCGTCTAGTATTAAAAAAGCAAGTATAAAATGACAGAAGTCTGGAGATATATAAGGGCAGCTTACCTAGCAATGACTTAAGGATAAAAATCAACATGTGTGATTGTCTTCTTTGGTACAGAGAGGACCATCCTAAGGACTGATAAAAAGTGCAGTGGTGGGTGCGAGAGCCTGCACCCGTTACAAAACGTATAGCAGTATGGTACGCAGAGTCCAGCTTTTTAATTTTAATCTAAATACATAATAGAAAGACATTTGAGGACAGTTTGTTGGAATTCTGTATTCATTTTTTCAGCGGGATAATATCTAAGCACTGACGGGTAGAAGCAGTATCACCAGGAAGCCGTTCACTTTGTTAGTATTGTGATTTTGGTTGTTTTTGAATCCATAAGATTAGTGTGTTTCTTTACCAGAAACATTAGCAGTTCAAATCATATTTAGATTTTTAATGGGATCTCAGGGATTTCATTTAAAAATAAATACAGATGCTTGTCAGAAATTCAGAGCTATTGAAATATGTTATTTAGTTTACCTAAAGATGTTGGGGTTCTTATTTAGTGGGCACAGTCCAAGTATTAAGATTCTGAAGCTGCACAATTAATTTAGAAAACCTGTGCACAGACGTCTGTTGTTTTAAGACACCCCACCAACAGGCTCCAAGTTGCCACGCACTGGTGGGTCAAACAGCCGAGGGCCCCAGAGCCCGGAGCGTAGGCTTGAGGGATTTGTATCAGATTTCTCCACACAGGTTGCTGACGCCGAAAGGGGGACCCGAGACGCAGGAGGCTGACTGTCAACCCCAGGCTCTCCGGCCCCGACCGAGTGACCCAGAGGACATCCCATGCCGTCCGCCTACAAGGAAAGGGGGACACGTGGTACCACTGGAGCAGGTGTGTGGAAGCACCAGCACCTACCAGGACCCTCGCTGACACCATCCAGGACCTAGGCCAACTGAACATCAGGCAAACAACCGAAGCCCCCCAACCCCCAAGTGTGGACATCGACTCAACTTCCGAGGAGGAGGAGACAACAGGAGAACCAACGGCAGCCCAGGAGATAACAGCCGGCGAGGAGGCACAACAAGGGACCGCTCCCCCAAAGTAGGCGGTACACCACACGCATCACATACACACACCACACAAGAGACACTCACCTACACTGATACACCAAATAACTTTTACAAGAAAAACGAAGATGAAGAAGAACTCAGGACCTAACCAACACCTCTATTGCTTGGCCTTAACACTTTGTTTTTTCATCATTGTTGGAATAATCATTATCATAGTGGGTGAAAGGGGGAGGCAAATCATTGACCAAAGTAATAATCCAAATTCCCCACAAAATGAAACTACACAAGATATCAATGGCCGTGTTTGCAGCAATTTTGACCTTGTGCGGGTGCTGCTGCATCCCATGTATCCGCTCAATGGTGGACAAAATAATTAGTACCGCCATAGCACCTTCTACTCCCCTGGGCCAACAACTCGCCTTGCTATCCTTAGAAAACAACCCAGACATTGAGGAAGGCGAAGAAGAAGCAGCAGCAATGGACACTTTCCCGACAGCACCACCAGTACCACCGTATGGCAGAATGTGGGAAAGAGAGACAGAAGCCTAAAACAGCTGACATAAATGTACATAAACAATAGCGTTGTTTTGTTGCCCCAATCATTAGAATGGGGCAAAAGGGGGATTGAAGGATAAAGATAAGGCAAAAAGTAACTGTGAATATAAGATATAGCAAATCCTGTTATAGGAAACGCTAAATACATTGAGCTGTCTGAGTGGAAAAATAACGTGTTAAAGTTTACTGCTGGCCGGCTACATCCTGTTATCTTCAAGGACAGAACACCATGGTACGGTATGTGGGGCCCTGATCCTCACCAGGCGCAACTGTCTTGTGAGAAAACCAGTTAAAACAGGTAATTAGGAAAAGGGAGTATGGCCCTGGCCTGACCTTAGCTAAAACTGGGTGTTGCTGGGCAGAAAAGGCAGATTGCAGCACAGAGAGCACCAAAGGTGGGGGCTT